>NW_028258368.1:11486085-11790607 GCF_053883595.1 Heterocephalus glaber
TTTTGCTATTGATCTCCAATTTCCTCGCACTATGGTCTGATAATATACAGGGAATAACTTCAGTTCCTTTGCACTTACTTAAACATGTTCTATGAGTGGGTATGTGGTCTATTTTGGAGAACTAACCATGTGCAGCTAAAAAGAATGTGTATTCTGATTTTGTGGAGTAGAACATTCTGTAAACATCTGTTAAGTTCATTTGTTCAAGAGCTTGATGGAGTTCTAGTATTTTGTTGCTGTTTTTTGTCTAGTTGATCTATTGATTTGTGACAGTGGGGTGTTGAGGTCCCCCACTACTACTATATTAGTGCATATATGACTCTTCATGTCTGTTAGTATTTGTTTTATATAGTTGGGCACACTGGTGTTTGGTGCATAGATATATATGATTGCCATGTTTTCCTCTTAGATTGTTCCCTTTTCAAGTATGTAATGTTGTTCTTTGTCTCTCTTAATCAGTGTGGGTTTGAAATTCAATTGTTCTGCGTAGTGGATAGCTACTCCTGCTTTTGTTTGGGTTCCTGTCACCTGGAGTATTGTTTTCAGCCCTTTAACTTTCAGTCTATGAGTTTCATTTTGAATCAAGTATGTTTCTTGTATGCAGCACATTGTTGGATCTTGCTTCTTGACCCATTCTGCCAATCTATTTCTTTTGATTGGTGAATTGAGACCATTAACATCGATGGTTACAACTCATATGTATTTACTTATCATTGTCATGACTTTTTGTTTTTGTTGGGTTCTCCCCCTTTACATTTAGTTTCTTGTCACACCCAATAGATTCATTCTGCTGTGCTTCCTGGGGTTGTGATCCTCATTATCTGTACTTAGAATATTATCTAAAATGTTTTGGAGTGCTGGTTTGGTATTCATGAAGTTTCTAGGTTGCTCTTTGTCATGAAAGTTTTTTATTTCTCCATCAATCTTGAATGATAGTTTTGCATGGTACATCAATGTGGGTTGGAGGCTGTTTTCCTTTAGGGCTTGCAATATGTCGCTCCATGCTCTTCTTGCCTTGATGGTTTGTGTTGAGAAGTCTGCTGTGATTCTGATGGGCTTTCCTTTGTATGTGATTTGTTTCTTTTCTCTAACTGCTTGTAGAACTTTGTTCTTCTGTTAGGTTTCTGGAATCTTAACAATTATATGTCTATGTGTAGATTTTTTTTTGATCAAGGCTGTTTGGAATCCTATATGCCTCACTTATCTGTATGTCAAATTCTTTTCCCCTGCTTGGAAGTTTTTTGCCATCACTTGTGTGAACAATTTTTTTATGTCATCTGCACTCTCTCCTGTTTCTTTTTTGACTCCAGTCAGACTTTTGTTATTCCTCTTTGCATTGTCTAGCTGCTGCTGGATTTTTTTCTCTTGGTCCTTTACAATTTTGAAGCAATTTTTTTTCTTGGTCACAAATTGCAATCTTATCTTCTATAACTGAAATTCTGTCCTCACATTGGCTCATTCTGCTGCATAGACTTTCAATGGAGTTTTTAACCTGGAAATCTGTTTGTATCTGTTTTATGGATTCCATTTGTTTCCTATGTTGGGATTCCATCATGTTCCTCAGGTCTTCTACTTTTTCTTTTTTTTTTTTTTCGGTTTCTCTAACACCATTTATTGAAAAACTGTTATTTCTCCTATCGAATTATCATTTATCTTTATCTTTTCATATTTCCTTTTTATCTTCATTTCTTATCCTTTGAATTATCTTTACTCTTTTTTCAAAGGTAAATTGAACTTGAAAAGAAATTATTTACTTCCTGACTCTAAATTTCTTTTTCTTTTTCTTTTTTTATTTTTTTGTATTAAATTCTTTTATTGGTACATTGTAGGTATACAACACAATCACATTTCTCATTGGGAATTGTACATTTATATAACGCATCTTGGTTCTTATTTTTTCCCCATTCCTAGCCCTCCCTTCACGCCCTCCACCCTTCCCTATTTACAAAGACTTTATTTCCATTTTTTCCATTTCTCATCATTTTTTCCTTTCCCTTCTTTCCTTTCCCCTGTGCCTCCCACTACCCCTACCCCTTTGGACCTTTTATTCCTATTTTACATTATCGATTATTCATTCTAATAATTGGTACATTTTAGGTATACAATATAATGACATTCATCATTGGAAATTTGCACCTTTACATAGGGAAGGCTGGGCAAGGGTGAAAAAACAAGAACCAAGAGAGACTATGTAAAGGTCTTCTACTTTTTATCTGTGTCCTCACAGATAAAATTGTACTATGGCTCCAATCTCTGCTGTTATCTGAGAAATTATTTCTGATTTCATTTTTTCCAGATCCTATTTTGTTGCCAGTTCAGTAAGTCCAGGTGCTTGAGTATCAGAGTATTCCATCTCATTTCCCTTTGGGGTTGCTTTAGGTGATCTGCAAGTCTGGTTTTGAGGCTTGTTTACATGTCTCCTCATTTTGAAGGGGGTGAGGGAGTGCTATTGGCAACTGGGTGGCTCACCTCCTCTGGGCTGGCAGTGGTGGAACGGCGGCCATGAACCCCCTTTCTCCTGTCTGGGAGTGGTGGAAAGGCAACCTGGAAGCCCCTAACTATGGGCTGGGAGTGGTTGAACTGTGGCCCAGAAGCCCCTTCCTCCTAGCTGGGAGCAGTGGAACGGCCCGTAAAAATTATTATTTGACAATATTGTTGGCATTAGAAAAAGTTAATGAAGTAGTAAAAGTCAGCATGACCATATTTGTTATCTATTGATACTAGAATAATATTTAAAATAAATAGATTAAGAAAAAACCCAAAGATATATTGTAATAATGATTTCCTAAAGCGAAGGTATTTGGAACTTTAGAAGTTGATTAAATTCAAATCCTTTATAAATTATAAGTAGAATGTTATATTTTGTGACCACCAATTTTATTTCTGTCTCTAAAATTTTTAACAGCAGATGATATCTCTGTCATTTTGACTATAAACTTCATAAAATTTATAATAGTTCTGTCAGCTACCTTAAATTGTTTTCAACAAGTACACAACTATTTCCTTTTTCACCCAAAAAATGTAGCTATTACATATTTCTCTTTTCTGTAATTCTGGAAATGGTATTTAATTTTCATTCAAATGAAACTTATTAGGTGTTTCATACTTAGAATAAGTGGGAAACCATGCTTCTAAACCTACAGTTTGATAACTTGCAATTCAGATTAAACTGCATTTGTACTGTTTAATATATACCAGGTGCTTTTTCTATGCTAGTGTATATAATGTAGTGTTTTATTAAATTAATGAAGCATGAATTGCTTTGCCAAAACATGCAGTTTTGGAAGGTTTTAATAAGTAGAACACTAGTCAATGATGTATCAATTATTAGTACATATCATATATAAGAAAAATAAAACACATCCTAAATTAATTTATATAGAATTTAATTTTAGATACTTTTCTCTTATTTCCTTGCAATTAAATTGTCTCAAGTTTTGAAATGACATTTTCACATAGAACTTTCATATGTTTATTATTATTATTATCATTACTATTATTTTGGTAGTGGAGAATAGAAAATATGTTGAATGTCTTGGTCTGAATTATAAATAAACATGAATCTACCACCTGGTAACTAGAAGGGAGATAAAATTGATATTAATTTATCTGCAACGATTTACTTGATATATTTCAGTGTTCTGTTAATTTTATTTTTATTATCATAAATGTGTATCTTTAATGTATTCTTTTTAAAAGTATTTGGCCAGGTTAATGAAATGACTTGCTCTGTAGTAATCCAACCAAATTTATTGATATTTTGATAATTTTAAAGATTATGTCAGATCATCACAAATGTTGTTAGAGTTTATGAAACTAATTTCAAATATGCTTATACCTTTGTTAGATGATAGATTGATTTCTGAAGCAGTTTTTATAGTATCTATGACATTTCTCTTAGTGGTAGCTATTATTTATGCATTTTATGTCACACGTAACTAAGTAAAATCTTTTTCATAAGGAATTCTAACTAATGAAAATATGAGTTTTGGAAATACTTATCACTCATATTTATCAAAATTTGTATTTTCTAACTGTACATGTTACAGGAAAACAATGTTTTTTCCAAGTAATTGTATTTATTTAATATTCTTTTTAGTATTTAAAATTTTGTTTCACATAAGGTGGATTTTAAGAAATAATGAAAATCCTGTGTAATATAAGTGACATAACAATTTATCAGATTTTATTTTAAATCTTCCTCTTAAAATCTTCCTAAAGATTTAACAGTGATCTAAATTATTTGACCTACTGTTGAATAATCATTTCTAGAAACATTAATTTAAGTGTCCATTTATACCTTGAATGTGACCAAGTATAACTCATTTGTTTTTCTGGATAGTCATTCATCAGTATGCCAGTTAACGAGCAGTAACATGTAGTGGCTACTATGCATGTATAATTGGAGAACAAGGAATGTCATGTAAACTTACTTCTCTTGGGCAGGTCACTTTCTTATAGGGGAAGTAAGGGAATCACACAATCAAAGAATAAGATTATTTCAGTACTTGTTGACTGTAGATATTTGAAAAATTCTAATGTAATGCCTATCAAATAGACACATTTTCAATAAAATTAAACTTAAATTAAAATTATTTGCTTTTAGCCAGTCAAGCTGGACTTGCACATTAAAAACATGCTGTTTATCTGCCATGTCCAGGGGTCTTTGCATGTCTCAGGAGAAATGTCTCTTGTGCTGCTGCCTTCGAGGGCCTTCTAGTCTTGTGATGGAAGGAAGATACTGAACTATTAAAGAACATTAACTGAAAGCATGTAATAAAGTCAGTCGGTGTGGTAAAGACAAGACTTGTGAGAAGCGAAGTCATTAAGAGCTTTGAAAATTGCAAAGGTATTTGTTGGAGTTCTTGATCCAGGGGATGTATTCTGTAAGTGTGGTTCTCAACTAGCAACATGAGCATCTCTGAGGAACTAGTTAGATATACCATTGTTGAAATCTTACCTCAGACTTGCTGAATCAGAAACTCCCTTGATGGGGCATCCCAATTTATGTTTAGAAATCTGATGCTAGTTAATTTTTCTGTGAGAACCATGGGCCTGGGCATTGGAGGATCTGGAAGAATAAAGGTGGTGCTGCCATGGCCTGGGAACCAGTGGACAAAGGTAGGGAAGCAGGATTTCCAAAACTGACTTTGGGGAAAGCCCCAAGAGGGAGGACTTGGCAGGGACAATTCTAGGTAGGAGCAGTTTGACAGAAACCAGTAGGCTGTGTTACAGCATGTTGGCTAACATGACAGTTCAGCTCAAACAAGAGTTGGGATGAGAAGAATGTGCTTGGTCATTCTTTTTTTATTCCGGTTCCTTTTTTAGTGGTGGTTTTATGGGATTGTGCTGTGAGGTAGTTTTGTTAGTTTCCACATCTTGAAAATATTTTTATTTGAAGACTGGGAGAGTAGTGTTAACATTTTTGTCTTCATACTCACATATTAGCTTTTTACTCATATTCTGATTATACTAGGAAAAGTGGAAACCTAATCAATAAGTATCCAAAATAGGTTTTTTTAATTGATAGCTTTAATGATGTGTCATGATGCAGAACAGTATAAACAACCCTTTTTCACCCAAAAAGAATAGTCAGCACATAAAGGCATAGACAAAGAGCCAATAAAATACTGTATGTTATTGTGATTGTTTTGGATTTATAGAATTTTCAGATTGTTTACGTTCTTCCTATATGTTATCATTTTAATAGAAGAAATAGAAGAAACAGAAAGTATGTGGAGTTTTTCATATAATGGACGGTTTTGCCCCATTTTCTGTGTTTGTGCAAAAGACAATGAACATTTGGTCTGTCTCTACTGATCCTCAATTATTGGCTATCCTTTCCCTCCTCACCACCCCAGTAAGAAGGTTTGATTGGTCATTCTGATTTTTACATAGGAACCTGGGACTTTGAAAAGCACACAACTCAGTTTTTGTCCTAGGTCCTCATTTTAAGTTTTATAAATTAATTCATTTTACGAAAATATCTACTGTGTGCTCTGCATTTGTTAAGTATTAGATATGAATTCAGCTGTAACACAGCTTATGACCTAGAGGGGATAAAAAGTAGTAAACAGACACTTAAACCATAATTATTTTTTTCTTCTTTTAATTTTTAAAATTAGTTCAATTTTTGATTGACACAATACTTGTACATATTTTTGAACTACAGTGTGATGTTTTGATTAATGTAATGGCATAATGATCAAATCAAGGTAATTAAAATATCACCTTAAACTTTTATCATTTCTTTATTGTAAGTATATTAAGAATCATGTCTTCTAGTTGTTCATGTTTCAGTATAAATAAAGACTAAATGTATAATAGGTAATGTGAAATAGGAAGAAAAGGGGCAAAGGGGAAGGAAGTGGGAGGGCTAGGGGAAAGGATAGAAGGGAATGGGATTAATATGAGAAAATGGAAAAACAGGTACAAAATCTTTGTAAATAGGGAGGAATGGAGGGGTTGAAGGGAGGGCTGGGCAAGGGTGAAAAATAAGAACCAAGAGAGACTATGTAAAGGTGCAAATTTCCAATGATGAATGTCATTATATTGTATACCTAAAATGTACCAATGATTAGAATAAATAATCAATAATGTAAAATAGGAAGAAAAAGTCCAAAGGGGTAGGGGTAGTGGGAAGGGCAGGGGAAAGGATAGAAGGGAAAGAAAAAATGATGAGAAATGGAAAAAATGGAAATAAAGTCTTTGTAAATAGGGAAGGGTGGAGGGGGGTGAAGGGAGGGCTAGGAGTGGGGAAAAATAAGAATCAAGATGCATTATGTAAAGGTACAATTCCCAATGAGAAATGTAATTGTGTTGTGTACCTACAATGTACCAATAAAAGAATTTAATAAAAAAATTGCTCATGTTTCAGATATAGAATGTACTGTCATTATAATTATATTTACCTAACTGTGCCATAGAACACGAGAACTTACCCTCTCAACTGCACCATTGTCCTCATTGACCTACCTTTTCCCTTCTTCTCTCCTCCTACTCTCCCCAGTCTTTGGTAACCCCCTTTCTACTCTGAACTTCAGTGAGATCAGCATTTTAGATTTTACTTATAGGTGAGGTTATGCTATGTTTGTCTTTCTGTGCCTAACCTATATCTCTTAACATAATGTCCCCTTAGCCATCCATATTATCAAAAACCACAGAATTTCATTATTTTTATGGCTAAATAGTATTTCATCATGTATATATCCCAAATTTTCTTTATTCATTTGTCCACTGAGGAACATTTAGCTCAGTCCATATGTTGACCATTGTGAATAGTGTAATAAACATGGGAATACAGATGTCTCTTTGACATGCTCATTTAATTTCCTTTGGATATATACCCACTAGTGAGATGGCAGGATTATATGGATTCTACTTTTAGTTTTTACAAAAACTTCCCTATTGTTTTCTGTAATGGTTGTATTAATTTACAGTCTTACCAATAGCATGTAATTGTTCCCTTTTCTTGGCATCTGGACCAGCATTTCATTTTAGTTTATTTGCTTTTGGTCTTTTTGATAATAGCCATTCTAATTGGCATGAGGTGGTAGACCATAATTTTATTTGAATTAGTTACAAGAAATGCTATGAATAAAGGGCAGCATGAGCAAAAAGATATGATCTTGTATGGGAGTTGAAAAAAGATTGCCTAAGACAGTAGAACTGTATCTGAGGCCTCAGGATGACCCTGAGCTTGCTAAGGAGAAAGGAGAGAGTAAAGAAGAAATGTGAAGACTCCAAAGTAGGAAAAAGCTTTGTTGGAGCACTGTGGAGGAGGCTGGAGTAGTGGGCAGGCATATCAATAACACATGGCCTTTTAGGGCATGTTTAATGATTTTAGATTCTAGAGTACAAAGTGAAGTCTTTGAAAGAGTTGAAGGAGATGTGATAATGCAAGTTTTGAATGAATTTTCATTTTGTAATATCTTATTTGGTATGGGAAAACCAATGACATTTCAATCTCCTGATTTATTACTATCTCCCCAGAACTTATCAACACACTTATTTGATAATTTGTTTTGTCAGTAGGAACTGATGTATCTTAATTCAGTGGTTCAACTTGAAACTTCATTTTTAGACAGGGTCTTGCTATGTAATTCAGGCTGGCCTTGAGCTCATTATGTAGCCCAGGCTGGCCTCAACCTCATGGCAATCCTTCTGCCTCAGCCTCTCAAGTGCTGGGACTACCTATGTGAGCCACCATGCCAGCTTTTGAAACGTTTGTATATGTATATTATTATTGTGAAACTTCAAAATGTAACATTGTGTTTGAAACTTTTACAAGACCTGAATAGCTTGAGTATTTGCAAGTAGAGCAATGAATGTTCCTTTTGGTTTTTTTTTTTTTTTTTTATTAGAACCTTGTATTTACCCAAAGCATTTACTACTTGGGAATACAAAAAGATTGTCAAGATGAGCCCAGTATTGGACAGAGCACTAAACACAGATACAAAAACATGGTAAATATAACCTAAGAAGGTAGCAACTGGGTACGTTACACATAGAATATAAACAAAACAGACTTGAGGCATGCTATAGTGAGGATTCTGTTTGAATGACAAAGGCTAAGGCTGTTTATAATTCTCTTATTAGTCCCCTTAAAAAGGGTCTAGGGAACCTAGCCTACGCCTCATTCCAAACCCACTGCTTTTCCCTCTTCTGACCAGGTGAGGATAGTGCATGTACTGTACCTCTGATGGAGAGCAACAAGGCATCATCTCTGAAGCGGGGGACTAGAACTTCACCAGACACCAAATTTGCTAGCACTTTGTTCTAGGATTTCCTAGCCTCCAGAACTGCAAACATTTAAGCTTCGATTGTTGGAGAGATTAAATAAAAGGGGGTGGGTTGTAGTATTGTGTTGCGAACATGCACCAACTTCCCATGAGGACTGTAATCATTATGTATTACAAATACATGTTCTAATAATAAATTAAACAAAATCTCTAGTGTTTACATATTTTCCAAGGGTTTTAAGAAATGGTCAAAGCAATTCAGAGCTAGAACATACGTAAGGGTGCTTTAAACAATTTATTTAACTGAAATGCCATATACTGACTTCCATTTATTTTGATACACCTTGTCCCCAAGGTGATTTAGAGGATGTTCAAGCCAATATAAATATTTCATAAATATTTGGCCATTTGAGTATACATCTGCACAATACCTCACATCTTTCAGCAAGAAAAACACTGAAGAGTAAAGACCTGACACAATTAACTGGGTATAATGAGAACCTGCTCCAAATATTTGTTTCTCTGAGGTAAAGGCACCACACACCTGTTCAACTAAGAAAACCATCCTTACAACACAGGATGAGCTTTTATTTTGAAGTAGGGATTAGGGCATTCAGCCGATAATTAGGTGCTGCGTGGCAGAGCTACATCCCCAGCTTATGCCATGAATCCATAGGGAACAGGTTCCAACAACTCAGGCTCCTTCCCATTGGTTCTCACAAAGTGTGCTTCTCTGGGTGGGGCAGGCTGGTGCTTCAATTGAACCTAGGTACCTTTCTCTTTGACTTCCTTCTTTTTCTGATCGTTTTTCTTGACATGTTTTAGGACAGTATCTCGACTCTTTGAGTGCTTAATATGTTCAATATATACAGTAATCCTCTTGGCAAGTATCTTGCCCTTAACTTGCTTGTTTACAACAATGCCAACAGCATGCTGGGAAACATTGTAGACTCTTTCAGTTTTGCCATGGTAACATTTGTGTGGCATTACTTTTTGAACAGTACCCATTCCCTTGATGTCTACAATATCATCCTTTTTGTAGATTCGCGTGTATGTGGCCAAAGGAACAACCCCATGTTTTCTAAAAGGCCTAGAGAACATATACCGGGTTCCCCTCCTCTTTCCTTTTGTGTTCGTCATTTTGGCAAATTACTGGAAGATGGCGGTTCCGGCCAAAAGGCAAATGTTCCTTTTTGTTTGAGCATAATTTAAGTCCTAAAGATAAATCACTGAATATATTTGGTGAAAAGTACACATTGGGTGACTCAGATTCAGAGAGAGAGAGAGCGACCATCTCTCTAATCCATGTAAATCATGAAATCTGATCAAGAAGGATCAGAGGAGCACAAAACATTGAGCAGAGATATAGCAGAATAGTGACAGTTCTTAAACTTCCAAGGCAGTCAAACATGAAATAATAAAAGTGATTAAGGGAATGTATCCTGAGTTTGTTTTGTTTTGTTTGAGACAAGATCTTGCTTTGTGGTGCAGGCTAACCTCCACTCATACGTCCCACATTCTTCATTTGAAACTTGTGTATGTCGTATGTCATGGGTAGGAAGTGCATATTTTGCAGTTGGTTGTATGTTGATTCCTTACAAAGCTTTTAACATTGTGCACATGCTCACAGCGTAATCTACTTGCTCACAAACTGAGTGCTCCTGATATCTAAGTATTAGACTCATTGTTTTAAAAGAATTACCTGAAGGTCACATGAAATATATATTATTTATTATTGCATTATAAAAATGGGTGTGCCTTGAATAAAAGGACAATAACCTTACATAGGAAGAAATACCAGCAGTTTAGAGTTGATAACTCAGGGACTGAAAGTTGTAGTTATCTGTGATTCTCTCTTGGTCCCAAGATGGTTGTATCAGTGTAAGGAGATCACATGCTGACAATAATAAATAAGAAAAGTAAAAAACAACATGTTAGGTACTCTCACCTACCTAATTTGCAGGCCTGGGTAAGGTGTAACTGAGGTCCTTTCAAAAGTAGTTCTCTAAAAGCTGTCCCCCCTCCTGATGTCCAAGGGCATGTTTAAAAATGAAAATCCCCAAGCTTTTGTACATTAATTTTATCATTAAAAAACTTCTATTGATTACCATGGAACTTTGCAGATAAAGCTCAGAGCCTTTAGTTTACTAACTAAGACTTTAAAACCCAAATGCTCTGTGACCATACACACATACACATACACAGCTTTCATTCAATCCACACAAACTTCTAATACAAGGTATTAGTTCATGCTGTCAACAACAACAAATGTCATAATGTTCTGCAACATATTTTGTACAGGCTTTCTAATCAGACACCTTTAAGTTTGAGATTTTCCCCCTTAATATTTATCTGACTAACTTGATTTCATTGCTTATCCTTTTTGAGTCTCTTTCCTCATGTCTAAAATGGGAATAAAACCTCATTCACAGGACTCATGTAAAGATTAGCACTTGCCAAATGTTAATCACAAGATGACTACTGGATATATTTTTAAAACTGATTATTAAAAACAGTTTACTCTACTGCCAGGGATTTAGCTCAGTGGTTCTGGTGCCTGCCTTGCAAGCACAAGGTCCCGAGTTCAATCCCCAGTACAAAAACAAAAACAGTTGTCTCTACATTTTTCTTGTGTACATTTCTATGAATTTTTGCACATGTAAAGATTCACATAACTACCATCAAACTCAGGAGCAGAATCCATTTTCCTGAAATCCCCTTACAGTTGCATACGCCAACTGTCTATTTAACCCCCAGTAGTAAACCAGCCTGTTCTCAATCACTGCAGTGTTGTCTTTCCAGAATTTCAGTCAATGGAATCATGCAGTATTTAACCTTCCTGAGACTGTTTTGTGTCTTCTAGCATCTTACTTTTGAGGTTAATCTGGGTTGTGGCATTTTTAGTTTGTTTCTTTTTTTTTTTCTGAGTTGTCTTCTGCCATATGGATATTTATATGGTTTATTTGATCTACTAAAGCATATTTGGATTATTTCTAATTTGGGGAAATTAAGAGTAATATTAGTTAATGCTATTTTAAATTATTTCCTGCAATGAGAGACTTGTTCATGGGAAGTTGTGTTGACTGCTGGGTCATAATTGCTTTTACTAATATCTTATTAATATTTTTATATGTTAACTGATCTTTTATCTGTGATGAGATTGGAGAGATACACTAAATGGCATCTCTGACAGAAATCTGAGAGCCCTCTGAGTCCATTTAAGATTTATTGTAAGATGTGTTTATACTCATGAGAAATATCCTCTATTTTATACTTGTCCTACTAACTTTCATTTCATAATGTATTTTTTTTACCAATTTTCAGGTTCTAAGGAATCTTTTGGGGCCATTCATTTATTAAGACTTTAATATCTTAGGCAGTATTTGCATAATGTGATATAGAAATATTCCTTTAACAAAGATTGAATGAGTAAATAAAGAATTCAAAAGCACTGCAGTGTCTCAAGTGAGATTAGTTCTGATTCATGGTAAAATAATGATGTAAGATTGTAATTTTATGCAGACAGTGATAAAAATATAGTTCTATAGATTAGCAGGAATCTGTAGTTTTTAGAGTAATTACATTTTAGTTATTACAGAGACTGCTTTTGGGTGCATTGTCTAAAGGTAGGCGTTATTTTATGCTTTCGAGAATCTTGTTACTGTGAGTAAGGACATAGTAAAGAGAATGATTACATTTGTAAAATGGAGCGTAACATTTATGTTTATTTGTTAAAGTTTTCCCCTAATGAATAATTTGGATAAATGGTAGAGGTGAACAGGTGACCTTTTTTGAAGCCCTGAAAACTCCGATGATGACCTCACTCTTTCACCTGCTAGAAGAAACTACTTTTGGATCCATGACAGCTAAATATAATTTGTCCTTGCATTCCTAACATACGAGGTGGTATGCCACTGTTAAGTGCTTTTATGTTGTCAGCAGAAATATTTCTGTCTACTAAAGCTTTTTGAATACTGTTAATTGAAGATTCTTTGATCTGGATCTGCAAAAGTAGGAGTGAATGATCCTTTTTAGGTGTATGTATGTTTGGGAATACTGCAGCTTAAATGTAAGGAGATGACTTGGAGACGAAGCATACACACAAGTCTTTTAAAGTTTCATTTGATGGAGAGGTGGGAGGGAGTGGTACCTGGAGAGAGAGGTTCTTGTTTTAACATGGGAGAAGTTAAGAGACTCACCGTATGCTGATGGGAGGTGTTTCAGTAGACACAAATTATTGGTGCAAGAGAAAGGAGAGACTTCCAGAATCGGTAGACTTTGACCAAGAGAGAAAAAGAATGTGAAGAAGCTGGCCTTGGACAGGAGAGAACTCATTGGTATATACATTAATACAGTGGTGCTAGGCAGGTGTGGTGGTGGGAGAGAGCAGGCATGTTCCCAGATTGTTTTAAACTTGCAGTTTATATGGTGAGACCATGGAACAGGTATTGGAAATTAGAGGAAAGAGCAGAGATTGGAAACATACCTTATAGTGTGTCAGGGTTGCTGCCCCCTAAAGAGCCAAGGTATTGTACCTTCCATTGGTACCCAGGCAGCCTGACTGGTAGTTGGCTGTGCTCTGCCGAGGGGAAGGCACAGAATTTAAGTTGACCAGGTCTGGAGGAGATCCAAGTAACCAGGAGTGTAGGTGAGAGAAGGGTTACACTCACCAGTGGAGGTTAAGCTGGATGAGTAGAGTGGGAGTGACAGAGGGACAAAAGGGACAGAAGGTGACTGTATCAGTGGAGGATAGACAGGGCCATTATTCAGCTGAGTAACAGTTGTGCCATACTGTAGCAAAATGCTGAAATCTCTTTGAACCCTCAAGCCTATACTACACTCCTTGAGTGCCCCTGCCTCAGCCCCTCCTGGTCCAGGCAGGATTCCTGGACACCCAGCCAGGGCCAGGTTGGTGTGGAAGAGCTTTGTCAGGGAATTCCCAAGGGATCAACCCCTGCTGAAGGAAAAGAAAAAGGGAAGGGAAAGTGGCATTGTTTGGTAGAGGAAGAGGTAACCAGGGAGTGAGTTTTCCTCAGAGCTCAGCCTGCTGCCTATGGGGTTCTCAGAGTGGACAACCTTCAGCATTGCCAGCCCTGGTTTCAGGATGCAGGTCCTCATGCTGCCACTGCAGACAGGGCCTAATGGGCAGTGGAAGTGGGCTGTTCCTGGGTACGTTAAAGCAGTCCTGGGAGGGGACTGATTTTGCCATGCAGCATTCTCAGCCACTAGGGAAACAGGTCCATCTTTCCTGAGGTATCTGGGCCGTGTCTCACAGCATCCATACAGAAAGGGTGGAAAAAAAGTCATTGAAAGGGTTTCACAATCCACATGTCAGCCAGTCTTTAAGAAACTATAAGTTGCTAAATTTTATTATAATGTTACAGAAGAATATATATGCCTTATACGGATATAAGGATAATATTATAGGAAAGGCTTATAAGATACAGTATTCCCCTATTTCCCAACTGCATGTTTTTTAGTCCAGACATTTTAAAAGTATTACAAAAGATTAAATTGAAAATGACTAGGGAATCTACTTTTTAAAGTCAAATTTTTAAAATATTTGAAAAAATATAAAACAATGCTTCTCAGTAGTTTGTTTTGGAAAATAGCATTATAAATAAAAAACTGTATGCTCATATAGTAGGCTTATAATTTTTAATAAATTGATAAATACACATTTTAAATGTCCCAGTTTTAATTTCTATTTTAGTGAATATCAATACTATATTTATGAAACACATGAATTAGTGCTCTTTGAGTCCTTGTTAATTTTTAAGGCTATCAAGGATTATGGGACAAAAAGTTAGAAAACTACTACAGTGTAAGAGTCTTCTAGATCTCCCATGAATAGGTTTTAATGAAAGACTTGAGAAATTATGGTCTAGTCAGAGAATTAGGAATATTCTCTCTATATAAGGTACTTTACTTAGTAGAGTTGTCCATAATGTATGTATTAATTTAATTTCTTCAATTCCATAATATACTAGCATTTTATTATCTTCTGACACTGTTGGGCATATAAACCATGATGTATTTGTTATACTAAAGCCAGGACATTTCTGTTAATTGAAGTCAATTTCAGTAAATTGATGATATTTATTTACTCACACTCTTTTAACATTCCCATCTTAATTGACATATTTGGAATATAAATCTAAAAGAATATGTGAAATAGGTGAAGAGACAGATAATGTTTGGGCAATTACTATTAATAAGCATGTAAGCTTTAGTATTTTTATTTTTAGAAAAGATGAAAACAATCACTGTATAATCAGTATACAATTAGTATCAATCATGTTAAGTATTGACCTACTACTGCCTTTTTATGAAAACAGTCTATAAAATAGTGCCTCTAAAAGTCTTGGTCATATAATTGACCCACTAATCATGGAATCTTTTAGAAAACTAGATTTGTAACAAAACTGCATTTTGCTGCCTAGTCTGATTCCATTCTAATAAATGTCTACAATGAACTAATTAAAAATACAAAAATAGTAATTGCTTTTCCTGTGAGTGAGGTCTTGCTTACAAATAAAGTTTTCATACTGGGACTCAAGAGCTACATCAACATTTCCCCTAACCTCTTCAAGGTAAATCTATAAAATAAATTACCTTTGATTTTTAAAACATGTTTATTTGCAAGTATTAATTGTTCATTTTAATGGGAGTTCAGTGTGATCTTTCTACAGGTTCATACAACATGACTGATCAAATTAAGTCCCCCTTTATTTTAAATAATTTTAAACTGTTTCAAAGGTGTAGCTGTAAGTTTATAAAAATAACAAAGTACTCATTGAAGTTTTTCCATACTGTCTTGAGAACTCAGAATTTTACAAATCAACAAAATTGATGACAAATATAAATAGAAGAAATTATTGGTATAACTAATAAATTTTAGGAATTTTATTAATCAGTTGATATCAAAGTTGTTAGTTTGAAGTCAGAGATGTTGATTTTATATTATAAAAATTAACAAATGCTACAAATTAGTGTTTAATTTCATTTTCATTCTTGGGGAGCTGATTGCCAAGCATTTTACTAACATAACATTCAAATACTCGTGTTATTGGTAATTACAAGCTAGCAATTGTGAGGTCACCAAACAGGAGTTAAAAAGAGATAAAAAGGGCCGGGGATTTAACTCAGTGGTGCCACCACCTGCTTTGCAAGCACAAGGTCCTGAGTTCGATCCCCAGTACCAAAAAAAAAAAAAAAAGAGATAAAAAGAGGTAGACAGCACCATGATACTGTGTAACATTTGCACCATGCAGATACAATAGACATAATCTCAAGAGCTTAGATAATTGGTAAAAGATTATATAATTATTAGAGAATGGTAAGTTTTCAGGATTTGCTACCTTTTAAATATAACCTATGTAGTTTTAAGCTTATGTAATTTAATTTTTAATAATGGTTACACTTAACAACCTGGTCAGGAAATTCCTGAAAACTTAATAATTAGCTCTTGAAAGCTTGTTCAAGTTGGTTCCAACACATCATTACAACATTTATACCACAGAGATTGACAAAATGCTACAGGTCAGAGCATAGTTTCCCCAGAGAGACACTTGTAAAACATTTATCAGCCTGCAATTTCAACTCCACAGTGATTCAGAGCACCTACCAAAATCAACAAAGTACTCAGTGATCTGGATCAGAGCCTCCAAAGTAACAAGCAAATTACTCCACCTTGCACCTTTGACTTACAATGTTAGCGAACCTATGGTGTATGTATTGTTTTTCTTTTAAGAGAAAAGATGTTAGTGTATGAGTTATTTTTTCTAAACTAAAACCACAGTATTCAGGTTTAATTGCAGTGTCGGCACTTTGCAATAAATCAGTGGATTTTGGGTTGCAGTTGGGGCACTCATCTCTAAAAGGGTTGCCACCACTGTAAAGCGAGACCACACCTGGTAGCGTGTTTGGGTGTTGGAACAAGTATATCCACTCCTGAGAACATGCTCTATCCTTTTCGCTAGATAACCCGAAAACTGCTCTTTGATTGGGGTCTAGAACAGAGAAAGTATCTGCCACAGATTCAACTTGCAATGCCAGTGGCTTTAAATCTTGGACAAAAGACACTGCCACACAGAGGAATCGGGAGGAATTTATTTGTACCCTCTTAGGCAATTATGTTATAAATGGGGGGATAAATCCCCCTGTGGACTCCTTAAGAATCGTTCCAAGATAGCTGTGAAATTATACTGTGAAAAGCATGTGATATTAAAGCGCTTAAATACCGATTCTAGAGAGAGAAGTAAAGCATGCCTAGAGATCCCACCATGTCACAGAAAATCACCAGCTTTAGTAGAACCAGGAAAAGCAGGACTAGAACATGGACCTGTGGCCAAGTGCCTTTACTCAGGGTCACGGTTGTGGTAGCTGACCTTGAAAACACTGTAGAAACTTTAGAATACAAAAAAATTCATGAGCTGTCAGAGCATTATATAGCTTCTGAAAAATAAATGTTCACTGTGAGAGAATGTGAAAAAGCCAGGTAATATCTTAGAGGTATTATGAAAATAGTCTTGATCTGTGTCCCCTCTCAAAGGATGTCTGGGAATCTACAGGTCAGTGACCCACACAGTGCTGCTACATAATAAAAATGATGGGTTTACATGAAAGGTTGCACTTGCAGCTGAGGCTTAGAGAAGAAAATAGCAAATTTTCTCCATCAAAAGCATTTATAAAACAGACTGAAATAGATAAAAACAGCCATTTTAGTGCTCTGGAAACCATGCAAAGGCATATAACAATCCAAAAAAACAAAACAAAACAAAAAAACCAACTCTATAGGCACTTGTGGTGCCATACACTGGAACTAGTTTCATTATCCTCTGTCACTGAATGGTGCTGAGATTCTGACAGATTCTCTTCTGCAGCTGAAGAGCCTCACTCACCTTGGAGTGATGAGCAATTCCTCCACCCTTCACCAATGGCATTCTAGAGGGTAGTGGCTGGGGAGCTAGCCATAAGTCCTGCTTTTCTAACCTGAAGTTTCAGTCAAGACTGGGGTAAAGCATTCCTGGCTGAGGATGTACAGGTGTGCACTGGATACTAGAGAAGGCCTTGTGTCTTTGCCGCTCCCACTGGTTGACCCTTGGGAAGGATCCCCACTAGAGCGGAAACCCAAGCAGACCTAAAAATAATCTGAACTTTGGATGTGCTCCATTACTGATGGATGGACACATTAACAGAGATGGAGGATAAGCAACTTTGTGCCCCAAATTAGACGACTTAAAGAAAAGAGACAGATTCCTTGAAAGATGCAAATCACCAAAACTCAACAATGAATAGAAAATCTGAACAGGTGAGTTAGTTATTTCTCTTGTTGCTGAGATAACAATATCTGACACCTACAACTCTAAGGAGGAAAGTTTTATTTTGGCTAACAGTTTGTAGCTCAGACCATATTTTGATAGCTCCAAGGCAGGGTAGCATGGCAAAAGGGAATAGTGGAGGAGAAAGAGCTTGGTAGCAGAGATGGGAGGGCGGAGACAGGGGATAAGGAGGGGGACGAGGAGGAGGGAGACAGAGAAGAGAGAGAGAAGAGAGGGAGGAGAGAGACCAAGAAAAGAATGGAGAAGAGACAGACCCAGAGATAGACCCATCTTTTCCAACTAGACCCCCACCTCCTAACAGTAAGTCAGCTAAACTCCTCCATGATTCAGTCACCTTCCAAAACTTCCACCTATTATCACATGATAGGAGGGGCATCTAGGTATAAACCATAAGAGCAGGCTTTTAGTAATTGAATATATTTGCACAATGACAAGCGTGATCTCAGATCACCATACTGGTGAATTCTGTCAAAATTTTTTAAAAGATTAATATGAATCCATCACAAACTCAGAAAATAAAGGACAGAATTTAGAACTCATTCTATGAGTCTTGTATTATTCTCATATCAAAAAAATAATATGTCACAAGAAAAGAAAATGATAGGTCACCACACCTCATGAATAGAGATGCAGTAATCTTTAAAAAGTAAGCAAACCAGATCTAGTAACATATTTTAAAAAGATGAGGCAGGATGAGTTTCTTTTCCAAAATGCTGGAGACTAGAAGTGTTTCAGATTGTGGATTTTTTAAATGTTGGAATATTTTCATAATGAGCATGCCTAATTTCAAAACTCAAATTTTGAAATTCTTCAAAATCTGCAACTAATGCTCAAAAAATTTTGTACTATTTAAGAGTTCAGATGTTCAGATCAAGGATGCTCAGACTCTATTGGTGCTATACTACTAGTACTACCAAGTAGAATTTGATACTCAAATACAAAATTTGTTTTATATCAGAAGTCAATTAATATAATAAAAGTACACAGAAGAAAGAATACTCCACATGATCATCTCACCCCTACAGAAAAGCATCTGATAGAACCCATACTCATTCATAATCAAAAACTCACAGCAGTATAAAAGAGAAATTGTTAACTTGGGCAAAAAAAGTACTCTAATTTGAATGTGAGAATTAAGACTATCTTATTTTTCATAAATGACATGTTTCTGTTTGAGGAAAACTCCAAATACCACACACACACACACACACACACACACACACACACACACACCCCTCTGTTAAAATCAATGAATGAATTAGCAAACTCAGAATTCATGATCAATTTACAAAACTCAGGTGTATTCCTATATGCAAAAAATGAAGTATGTGAAATAATAAAATGATTTTCAGTCACCGTAACATCAACAACATTTTTAGGAACAAATTTAGATGAGGAAGTACAAAATGTGTACACCAAAAGCTACAAAGCATTACTGAGAGAAATTAAAGAAAATCTAAATGAATAGAGACAGATTTCATGTTTGTGAATGGCGTGATTAAATATTGTCATGATGGCAATTTTCTCAGTGATCCGTATATACAGTGCATTCCTCAAAAGTCCAGCAGATCTTTTTGTAGCCATTGAGTAGCTGATTGCAAAATTTATAAGGAAATGCAAAGAACCTAGGAGAGTGATGGTAATATTTGAAAAAGGACTTGAATTACATGATTCAAAACTATGCTGGCATTTCATTTTAGACCATTTGCTTGTGCCACCAAGTTAGGTATGTAGGTCAGTTTAACAAAATTGAAAATCTAGAAATAAATTCTCACTGTCAGCTTATCAACAAAGATCCCAAAGTGGTTCATTTGAGGAAAGGAGAGAATTGATAAGGAACAATTGGATGCCTCCATGTAGATAAACAGAAACAAAAATGAACAGAAAAAATAATAAGACTATACCCTTTCCTCACATCATCAGCTAAGATCAATTCAATATACGTTAGGTACCTAACTATAAGACCTGAATTCTAAAATTTCTGGGGAAAACATGAAACATCATGATCTTGTGTGGGGCAGATTTCTTAGATATGCCACCTGTCTTAGCCACTTTCCTATCACTGAAAAACGTAATTTACTTAGCTCACAATTTCCACTGGGGTCAGTCCAAATCAGCCTGCTCTAAGGCAGAAACAGCATGGTGAAAGGAAGACTGTTCAACCCACAGAAGCCAGGAAGTAGAGAGAAAAAGCAAGAGCCACAGTTAGGAATATGCCCTTCCAGATCACATCTCCAGTGACCCACGTCCAACCAGGCCCCACCTCCTAATAGCAGTTCAGGTACTATGTACATCAATGGACAAACCACTGACAAATATAATGACCCTATAATCCTGCCACTTTCCAAACACATGAGACTTTGGGGGACAAAACTCTAACACTACCTAGAGCCTGTTCCGTAATTTTTTTTTTAAATGTTAAACTGAACTTTACTATGGACATATATCCAGAATTTATAAGGGAGTCTAAAAATAAAAAAGAAGATACATAGCCCAGTTTTTAAAAAGGCAACATTTTAATATTGTTCTCTTGACAATAAAGGATGTTTTAACCTTGTCAGTTATTAGGAAATGCAATGAGATACCAGAGCTCTACACTTTTAAGTATGATAAAACTGTCAAGTGTAATGAGGATGTGGTTGAATTGTAATGCTTACGTGTGTTTTAGTTTTGTGAAAGCAAAATGATACAGATACTTTGGAAAACAATTTACCAGTTTCTTAAAATATATATTCACTAGGTGACTTGTCATTTCCATTCCTGAGAATCTACCCCAAAGGAAGAGAAACATGTCCAAATCAAGAAATGTATATGAATTTTCATAGCAGCATTCTTCAGTACGGGTAGCTCCAAATTGGAAACAATTCAAATATAAATGAGCTAGTATGTACCCATGTCATAAAAGTGATGTATCCATGTAATAGGAAGCCACTTAGGTACTTCATTAGGTGATACTATACAACATGGATAAACCTCAGTAACATTCTAAGTGAAAGAAACCAAATACCTTTGACTACATATTGTGTGATTCCATTTATATGAAATGTCCAGTAAAACATCTGAAAAGGGGGAAGTTCCTTAGTATGGCTGAACTATGGTGAAAACAGGGATCATGAGTTAATGGGCAGAAGGGAACTTCCCTAGCTGATAATGGAAGTGTTCTAAAATCTGAATAGTGTGATAGTTTCATAACTGCAAACTCACTAACACTGAATTTTACACTTGACGGGGGAGGGGGGCGTCAGTTCTCTGTATGTCAGTTAGATCTCAGGAAACATGTTGATGAGAAAACACAGAAGCCCTAACTATATACCCCAATGGTGGGTAGAAACACACTCACCATACCAGAGGCTTTCCAGGATGTAGAGGACCTTGACCTCTCAGTCATTGCTTAAGGAAATGTGAGGTTATTATAACCACTTTGGAAAAACAATTGGACAGTTTCTGAAAAGTTAAACAGGCCCCTACCATGTGACCTAGCCATTTCTTCCTCACGTATTTAAGGAAGATAAATGAAAGCCTATATAAGTGCAAAATCTTATACAGGAATCAAACTGGAAACTTGTACTAGTCATAAGACTCTTAGTTCATGAGTCACGTGGAAAAGAGACACCACAGGCATTGGTAGTGTCTGTCTTTTACAAGTGGAGAATCGATCAACACATAGTACTATGTCAATATAGTGGAGTACTAGTCATCAATTAAAAGAATAAAAGATTGGGAGGAGAGAAGAATGGCAGAACAGTGAGTGCCAGTGGCACACCTTTTCCAAGACAAAGTGCCCAGAGTCTAGAAATCAACAGCTCAGACAAAAGAAAAATGGTATAGAGGACACACAAGGACCATGAGGGAACTGCTAGAGGAGGAGAAGAAAATAGGATCCATTGCTACAAGAGAAATAGATTACTGCTGTATATCACACAGTTCAGTATATCAGCTGTGTACACACACACACACACACACACACACACACACACACACACACTCGAGGGGAAGGCAGCAAAAACAACTTTCTTGCTCACGGAGAAACAGACCAGACCTGGATCGAGAGAATCTTGTACAGTCAGTGACAGTGGTGACAATGTGAGAAAATATTCCCTGGGGACAGGGACAGTACTTGGTGAGTGAGGTGGAATGGTTCCCATTATTGGCAGCTGGTGGGCAGCGCCATTTTGTTTAGAGAGGCAGGGCTTGCACTCTGACAGGAGAAGAGAAGAATAGTTCCAGGGTTGAGATTCCACCTCATCCCAGAAAGAATGGCTGTTATCAAGAAATCAACAAATAACAAATGCTGGCGGGGTTGTGGGGAGAAAGGAACCCTTCTCCATTGTTGGTGGAGGTGCAACCACTGTGAAAGTCAGTATGGAGATACCTCAAAGAATTAGGACTAGAGATCCCATTTGACCCAGCTATTCCCCTGGTGGGTATCTTCCCCAAAGAATTAAAAGAATCATACCACAGTGATATATGTGCATCCATGTTCATAGCGGCACAGTTTGTAATAGCTAAAGCTTGGAAGCAGCCCAAGTGCCCATCAACTGGAGACTGGATAAAGACAATGTGGGGTTTTTTTATAAAAAGGAGTACTACTCAGCCATAAAGAATGAAAAACTAGAGTCATTTATAGCTAAACGGGTGCATATTGAGGCCATACTTTTAACTGAAATAAATAGGACACACATGTGTAAATACTGAATAGTTTCTCTAGTGTGAGAAACTGATAGTGTAAACAAGAGTTAAAATGATTAAAATGAATAATTGATAATTTGAAATAGGAAAAAAGGCCCAAAGACGAAAGAGTGAAGGGAGGGGAAGGTGAAAGGAAAAACTATGAGAAAAGAAAAAAAATGGAAATGAAATCTATGTAAATAGGGAAGGGTGGAGGGGGGGAAGGATTCACAGGTAATGGGGGAAAAAATAAGAACTAAGATATATCATGTACAGGTACAAACACCCAATGATAAATGTAAACGAATTGTATACTTAAAATGTACCAATAAAATTAAACAAACAAACAAAAAAGAATAGTTCCAGGGTTACATGGCTGCCTTGAGAGAAAGGAAGGGCCATCTAGTCATGGTAGACAGCTGGCAGTTGGCCAGCAGAGTGAGAGAATTTATGTTGAGAAGTATGCACCAGGACCAGCCAAACTCCACTCCCAGGACCACCCAGGACCTCTAAGACTGGCCCTGACTACAAAGGACTGGAGGTATCCTCTCTGCTCTACAACCAGAGGTAAGCGACAGGTAAGCGACCTTGGTTGGTGGCCAGAAGGGGACACATACTCCCTGCACTGAAACCATGGACACAAGCAAATGACCCTAGCCAGTGTCAGGACAGAGGACCCCCACCCCCACCCCAGCCAGAGTGTGAGAGTAATTAAAGTTGGGGAACAGAGCAGCCCATTCAATGTCTGGGAGGGGCCAACTGTGCACAGATTTGGGAATAGTCTTGGGCTGGCCCCAGCAGAGGGTGCCACAGCAGCTAAGAGAGCTATGCTGAGATATCACAGTGGGAAGACTTGGGCAAGAGACATCTGAAAGGCTGCTGACAGGGGAAGGGCTCAGTTCTCACCCCCGGAAGCCAGAAGCACCCCTGTGTCCAGCATTACTGCAGACCTGGCAGGGCTGCACAGTGCATTTAAGGGCGGTGTCTAAGACAACATAGAAGTGTGGACACTAGATAAATTTTAGCATTTTTATTATCTTTCTTTTTCATTTCTTGATTCATTTTTCTTTTTCAGTCTGGTTGGCTTTAGTTTATTTTTTAGAGGTGTTTTTGTTGTTGTTGTTCAAGTTTTATACATTTATTCTTGTTCTGTTTTATTCGTCTTTCTGTTTCTTCAACTATCTCTCTGATTTTATGACATTTTCATGTGAGTGAACAGTGTCTCTTCTCTTTGTGGTTTGTTTCAATATTACTTTTCCTCCTCCTCCATGCTTTCTCTCCTGCTCTCTTCTCCCAAAGCTTGGGTGTTCATCCTTTGCCATCCAGTCTTGCTTCTTTTATATTTCTCTTCAGTTGCCTCTGTTTTGTTCCCTATTCCTCTTAAATTTCTCTCCCATAAGATAAAATCACTCTTCTAAAGGAAAACTTATTGCATTCAAGTTCCTGGTTTATATCAGATTTTGTTATATAATGGTAGAGCTTTCTCATATGATTAAAAGTACCACACTAATAGAGACTACATTTTGTCAATTGCTAGGCTGTGTTAGATGCTAATGATACTGGTAATTGTACTACTTTAGCCAGGATATCATACCTGTTGTAATCTGTTGTTCTTCCTTGTATGACAACACTGTGATTGTCTGGGGTCACAACTGTCACCATAATCCACTACTGAAGAACTGCATGCTGAGCTAAATAGATAGCAATTTCTCATCCTCAGTAGATTGGGAAGGTAGGATCTTGGGATAGACACAAAGACCAAGAACCATCTACACTTAGAAGATATCTCTGAATTATAAGATTTTCCTAGAGAAACTTCAATATTAGTAATTTAACTATCTATCATAAGAAATCTACTAGCAACAACTCAGAAATCAAAATAAAAATTTAAAAAATGACAAGACATAGAAGCAAAATGCAACCCCAGACATCCAGTCCACCCAGGACGAGTCCAGGGGACAATGAGATTGGAAGCCACCTACCTAAACTATTTGAAATGAAAGTAGCAGAAATAAATAAACAGAAGAGGCTATAGAGAAAATAATCTTTTAGATAAAGAAAGAAAAAGACAATCAAAATGAAGGACATGCTTAATGAATCTAGAGTAGCCACAGATAAAAAAAATAGAGGACTTAGGAAAATGATGGAAAATGTGGACACCCAACACAGGAAAGAAATGAAACCTATGAAATATTCAAACACATCCAGGAGATTAAAAACTCCATTGAAAGTATACACAATCATTTAAACCAGGGTGAGGATAAAATTTCAGATATAGAAGACATGATTGCAGTTACCCACCATGAAAAGAAAGATAACTTAAAAATATCAAGAAGCCATGAAAAATCAATCCATCAATTGAAAAATGATGCAAAGAAAAACAATATAAGATTGATTGGAATCATTGAAAGAGCAGGAGACAGTGCAAATGCCACAAAAAACTTGCTCACATATATAATGGCAAAAAACTTCCCAAACATGAAAAAAAGAATTTGACATCCAAATAAGTGAAACAGTAAAAAACACCAAGTACCCATGATCAAAATAAATTAACACCAAGACATATAATAATCAAGATCCCAGAAATCCATCATAAGAACATAATATTAAAAGCTGTTAGAGAAAAGAAACAAATCACCTATAAAGGAAAGCCCCTCAGAATCACAGCAGACTTCTGAACACAAACCATTAAGGCAAGGAGAGCTTGGAGTGAAGTATTTCAAGCCCTAAAAGAAAACAGCCTCTAAACCAGATTGATGTACCCCATAAGACTCTCAAAATCAATGGAGAAATGATGCGTTAATCGCAAAGAACAGCTGAAGAAATTCATGACCAACAAACCAGCTCTAAAAATTTTCTGAAGGATATTTTAAAAAAATAATGAAAACCACAATTCCAAGAACACCAATAGAAAGAAGCCACCAGGCAGGGCAAGCAATTAAACAGAAGAGAAAGACAAGGAACCAACAGCGGGAAAATAATATGACAGGGGTAAGCCAATACATATCAGTTACTACCATCAATGTAAGTGGCCTCAATTCACCAATCAAGAGAAACAACAGATCAAGAGAAACCAATCAAGAGAAATAATGGCACAATGGATCAAAAAACAAGATCCAACAATATGCTGCATACAAGATACACATTTAGCTCAAAAAGAAATTCATAGACTGAAAGTCAAAGGATGGAAAACAATATTCCATGTGACAGGAACCCAGAAAAAAGCAGGGGTAGCTATTCTATTTGCAGACAGTGTGAACTTCAAGCCACAACTGATCAAAAGAGACAAAGGAGGTCACTACATGAGGGAAAAAATAAAAGAAGAGATAACAATTATAAATATATATCCAACTATATAAAACAAATATTAATTAATATTTAATAATATAATAATTAATAAATATAATAAATTAATTGACATGAGAAATCCATTAAGCACATAGCCTAACACAAATGTATGGATGACCTTAATACCCAACAGTGACAAATAGATCATCTAGACAGAAAAACCAATAAAGAAATAATAAAACTGAAACAAACTTGTGAACAAATGCATTTAGTAGATGTCTACAGACTGTTCCACCCCAAAACATCACCAAATGACCAAGTAGGGTTCATCCCAGGGATACAGGGATGGTTCAACATACACAAATCAATAAATGTAATATACCATATCAACATAGCCAAAGACAAAAATCACATGATCATCTCAATAGGTGCAGAAAGAGCATCTGACAAAGTCCAACACCTATTCATAATAAAAATCCTACAGAAGATTGGAATGGATGATCTTTACCTCAGTCTGATAAAAGCCATCTTTGACAAACCAACAACCAACATAATAGTAAATGGTCAAAAACAGAAGGCGCTCACTTTAAAATCAGGAACAAAATGAGGGTGTCCACTATCACCACTCCTAGTCAACATAGTTCTAGAAACATTAAACAAAAAAATTAGACAAGAGAAAGAAATTGAAAAAAATAAAGATAGGAAAAGAAGAAGTTAAATTATCATTATTTGCAAACGACATGATTCTGTACATAGAAGACCCCAAAAACTCCACCAAAAAACTTCTAGATTTAATAAACATTCAGTGATATAGGTGGATTCAAAGTCCACACTGAAAAAGCAATACCATTCCTGTACACGAATCATGAACCTACTGAGAAAGAAATTAGGGAAATAACACCTTTCACAATAGCATCGAAAAAAATGAAATACTTAGCAATCAATCTAACAAAGGAAGTAAAGGACTTTTACATTGAAAGTTGTAGTACTCTGAATAAGGGTATCAAGAGGATTTCAGAAAATGGAACAATATCCCTTGCTTTTGGGTAAGAAGAACCAACATAGTGAAAATGACCATAATCCCAAAATTGTTATACAAATTTAATGCAATCCCAATCAAAATACCATTAACATACCTCACAGAATGAGGGAAAACATTCCTAAAATTCATTTGGAACCAGAAGAAACCTAGAATAGCAAAAATAATTCTGGTAAAGAAATGCAAGGGACATGGGGTAGGGGGGAGCATCACAATCCCTGACTTGACATTATACTACAGAGCTATGGTGATTAAAAACAGCATGGTGTTGGAAAAAAAAAAACAAAACAAAACAGATCCAAGAATCATTGGAACAGACTAGAAGATGCAGAAACACCAAACACACTCAGCCACCTTATCTTTGACAAGGGGGCCAAACGACATTCACTACAAGAAAGCCTCTTTAATAAATGGTGCTAAAAAAACTGGCTTTCTACATGCCAAAGACTAAAATTAGACACGTTTCTCACCATGTACTAAACTAAAATCAAAATGGATCAAAGATCTAAATATTAAAACAGAAACACCAAATCTGCTGAAGGAAAGAATAAGTAGAACTCTTGAGGCAAAGGGTAGGCAAAGACTTTATAAACAGAACCTAGACTGCAGGGGAAATAATACAAAGAATTAACAACTGGGACCTCATCCTATTAAAAATCCTTTGTAGGGCTGGGGATTTAGCTCAGTGGCACCATGCCTGATGCACAAGCTCAAGGTCCTGAGTTCGATCTCTGGTACCAGAAAAAAAAAATCTTTTGCACCACAAAGGAAATTGCCAACAGAGTGAAGAGACAACCCATAGAGGGAAAAAATCTTAGCCAGTAGTCCCCCAGACAAAGGACTTTTTACTAGAACATAAGAAGAATTGAAAAAAATCAGAATCCCTACATTTAAAGACAAATTCCAAAAGTGGGTATCTGAAATCAGTAGACACTTCTCAGATGAAGTACAAATGGCAAATAAATATATAAAAAAATATTCAACACCACTGGTCTTCTGAGAGATGCAAATTAATGCTGAGATTCCTTCTAACCCAAGAAAGAATAACTAATATAAAGAAATCGAGCCCGCTGCAGACAGGCAGGTCTGTGCACACACTACCCAGGTCCTGAGTCCCACCGAAGTTGCTGAATCACCCCGCTGCAGACAGGCAGGTCTGCCCACACCCTGCCGAGGTCCCCAGTCACGCGGAACACACACCGAATCAGCCTGCTGCAGACAGGCAGGTCTGTGCACGCACTACCGAGGTCCTGAGTCATGTGGAAGACACCAAATCACCCCATTGCAGACAGGCAGCCACCTGATTCCACATTATGAAGGCGCAGAGGACACCACACCACCAGAGCGAGGTACTGGGTCCCACTGTTCCCGGCCAAGAGGTAGGGACTTCTGAGCTGTCATCCCACTGCTCCTGGTCCAGAGGAAGGGGCTTCCTGGTCACCATCCTTCCTGCTGCTCCCAGTCCAGAGGAAAGGGCTTTTGGGCCACCTTCTGTCCCACCGCTCCCGGCCCAGAGGGAGGGGCTTCTGAGACACCATCCCACTGCTCCTGGTCCAAAGGAAGGGGTTTATCGGCCACCATCCTTCTGGCTGCTCCCAGCCCACAGGAAAGGGCTTTTGGGTCACCATCCTTACTGCTGCTCCCGGCCCCTGTCCCACCTCACCCACATCAGAGGAGGTAATCCATGCAGGCGCTAACAGCCCCCCACCCCAGTTGAAATGAGAAAACGTAAATAAGTCTCAAAACCAGACTTCCAGATCACCTACAGCAACCCCAAAGGGAAATGAGATGGAACATTCTGATAATCAACCACCTGGACCCACTGAACTGGCAACAAAAGGGGATCTGGAAAAAATGAAATCAGAAATAATTTCTCAGATAACAAGAGAAATTGTGCCCTTACTGCAAGACATGATTAATAAATCTAGAGAGGAGCTGAGGAACATGATGGAATCTCAACATAAGAAACAAATGGAATCCATAAAACAGATGCAAATAGATTTCCAGGACATGAAAAACTCCATTGAAAGTCTACACAGCAGAATGAGCCAATGTGAGGACTGAATTTCAGATAGAGAAGATAAGATAGCAATTAGTGACCAGGAAAAGAAAAATTGCTTCAAAATTATAAGGGAACATGAGAAATCAATCCAGCAGCTGCTAGATGATGCAAAGAAGAATAACATAAGACTGATAGGGCTCAATGAAGAAATAGGAGAGAGTGCAGATGACATAAAAAATCTCTTCACAGAAATAATGGCAGAAAACTTCTCAAGCAGGGGAAAAGAGCTTGACATACAGATGAGTGAGGCATATAGGACTCCAAATAGCCTTGATCAAAAAAAATCTACACATAGGCATATAATTGTTAAGATTCCAGAAACTCAACAGAAGAACAAAGTTCTACAAGCAGTTAGAGAAAAGAAACAAATCACATACAAAGGAAAGCCCATCAGAATCACAGCAGACTTCTCAACACAAACCATCAGGGCAAGAAGAGCTTGGAGTGAAATATTCCAAGCCCTAAAAGAAAACAACCTCCAACCCAGATTGATGTACCCTGCAAAACTCTCTTTCAAAATGGATGGAGAAATAAGATACTTTCATGACAAAGAGCACCTTAGGAACTTTGTGAATACCAAACCAGCACTCCAAAGAATTTTACACAATATCCTAGGAACAGACATTGAGGATCACAACCCCAGGAAGCAAAGCAGAATGAACCCATCTGGCATGACAAGAAATTAAATGTAAAAGGGGAGAACCCAACAAAAAGAAAAAGTCATGGCAGTGACAAGTCAGTACGTTTCAGTTATAACCATCAATGTTAATGGTCTCAATTCAGCAATCAAAAGAAATAGACTGGCAGAATGGGTCAAGAAGCAAAATCCAACAATATGCTGCATACAAGAAACACACTTCATTCAAAAGGAAACTCATAGACTGAAAGTTAAAGGGTGGAAAACAATGCTGCATGTGACAGGAACCCCCAAAAAAGCAGGAGTAGCTATCCTCTTGGCACATCAAGTAGATTTCAAACCAGCACTGATTAAGAGAGACAAAGAAGGACACTACATCCTTGTAAAGGGAAGAATCCAAGAGGAAGAGATGACAGTCATAAATATCTATGCATCAAAAACTAGTGCACCCAACTATATAAAACAAATACTAATGGATATGAAAAGTCATATATGCACTAATACAATTGTAGTGGGGGACCTCAACACCCCACTGTCACAAATAGATAGATCAACTAGACTAAAAATAAGTAATGAAATACTAGAACTCAATCAAACTCTTGAACAAATGAACTTAACAGATATTTAGAGAGTCTTCCACCACACAAAATCAGAATACACATTCTTCTCAGCTGCACATGGGTCATTCTCAAAAATAGACCACATACTCACACATAGAACATGTTTAAGTAAGTGCAAAGGAATTGAAGTTATCCCCTGTATATTATCAGACCATAGTGTGATGAAATTGGAGATCCATAGCAAAAGAAACTTGAAAAATTTCATAAACAAGTGGAAATCGAACAACACACCTCTGAATAACCAATGGGTCACAGAGGAAATTAAAGAAGAAATCAGACAGTTCCTTCAATTAAATGACAATGGCAATACAACATATCGGAATCTATGGGACACAATGAAAGCAGTCTTATGAGGGAAATTCAGAGCAGTGAATACACATGTTAGGAAAACAGAATGAGCCCAATTAAACAACCTGATGCTGCACCTCAAGCTTCTAGAAAAAGAAGAGCAGGACAACCCCAAAGCTCATACAAGGGAGGAAATTATAAAGATCAGAGGAGAAATCAATGCAATGGAGACTAAGAGAATGATACAAAAAAATCAATGAAGCCAAGAGTTGGTTCTTTGAAAGAATCAACAAAATTGACAAACCATTACCCAACCTTGTCAGAAAAAGGAAAGAAAAGGCCCAAATCCATGCAATTAGGAATGAAAAGGGTGAAATGACAACAGACCCAGCAGAAATCCAGAGGATCATCAATACCTACTTCCAGAACCTATACGCCAATAAGATGGACAACACAGAAGAAATGGACAGATTCCTAGATACATATGAATTACCAAAGTTGAACGAAGAAGACCTAAAAATTCTGAACAACCCAATATCAACCAATGAAATTGAAAATATAATTCAAAACTTATCAACTAAGAAAAGCCCAGGCCCTGATGGCTTCACTGCTGAATTCTACAAGACATTTAGAGAGGAACTGCTGCCACTACTGTTTAAACTCTTCAATGAAATTGAAAGGGAAGCAATACTCCCCAATTTATTCCTGGAAGCAAGCATCACCTTGATCCCCAAAGCAGAGAAAGACCCAACTGAAAAAGAGAACTATAGGCCAATCTCACTAATGAACATAGATGCAAAAATCCTTAATAAGATAATGGCAAACAGAATGCAAAAGATCATCAAGAAGATCATACACCCTGATCAAGTGGGATTCATCCCAGGGATGCAGGGATGGTTCAATATACACAAATCAATCAATGTGATACACTATATCAATAGAGCCAAGGACAAAAACCATATGATTATCTCCATAGACACAGAAAAAGCATTTGACAAAACCCAACATGCATTTATGATCAAAACCCTACAAAAAATTGGAATAGATGGTCTCTACCTCAAACTGATAGAAGCCATCTATGAAAAACCAACAGCCAATATCATACTAAATGGTCAAAAACTGAAATCCTTTACACTCAAATCAGGCACAAGACAAGGATGTCCACTATCACCACTTTTGTTCAATATAGTTTTGGAAACATTTGCCACTGTAATTAGACAAGACAAAGAAATAACAGGAATAAAGATAGGAAATGAAGAAGTCAAATTGTCATTATTTGCAGATGACATGATACTCTATATAGAAGACCCCAAGAACTCCACCAAAAGTCTTCTAGACTTAATAACCAAATTCAGTCAAGTAGCTGGTTACAAGGTCAACACACAAAAATCAATAGCTTTCTTCTACACCAATGACAGACTCACTGAGACAGAAATTGGGCAGACAATTTCTTTCACAATAGCATCCAAAAAACTGAAATACCTAGGAATCATCCTAACAAAAGAAATCAAAGACCTCTTCTCTGAAAACTATGGCACTCTGAAAAGAGAGATTGAAGATGGTATCAGAAAATGGACAGACATCCCCTGCTCCTGGGTAGGAAGGATTAATATAGTGAAAATGGCCATACTTCCAAAACTGCTATATAGATTTAATGCAATTCCAATTGAGATCCCACCAGCATACTTCATGGACCTTGGGAAAACAATCCAAAAATTCATTTGAGACAAGAAGAGACCCAGAATAGTAAAAGCAATTCTAGATAACAGAGACATGGCAGGGGGTATCACAATCCCCAACCTGCAACTCTACTACAAAGCTACTGTGATAAAAACAGCATGGTACTGGCAAAGAAACAGACCTGAGGACCAGTGGAACAGATTAGAAGATGCAGAAACAACGCCAGACACACTCAGCCATCTCATCTTCGATAAAGGAGCCAAACACCCTCACTGGAGGAAAGATAGCCTCTTTAATAAATGGTGCTGGAAAAATTGGGCTTCAACTTGCCAAAGATTAAAACTAGACCTCTATCTCTCACCATGCACTAAAGTAAAATCAAAATGGATTAAAGATCTAAATATTAAAATAGAAACTCTGAACCAGTTGGAACAGAGGGTAGGTAGAACCCTTGAAGACATCGGTGTAGGAAAAGATTTTATGAACAAAACCTCAGTTGCCCGTGAACTAGCACAAACAATCAACAAGTGGGATCTCTTCTTATTAAAAGGCTTCTGCACAGCAAGAGAAACCACCAGCAGTGTGAAGAGACAACCCACAATGTGGGAAAAAATCTTCACCTGCTCTTCCTCAGACAAAGGTCCACTATCTGAATCTATAAAGAACTTAAAAAGAGCAGACCTCCCAAATTTAAAGACCCAATCCAAATATGGGCATCTGAAATGAACAGACATTTCTCAGACAAAGAAGTAGAAATAGCAAATAAATACATGAAAAAATGTTCAACATCACTGGCCATTTGAGAGATGCAAATGAAAACAACACTGAGATTCCACTTCACTCCAGAAAGAATGGCTGCTATCATGAAATCAACCAATAACAAATGCTACAGGGGCTGTGGGGAAAGAGGAACCCTGGTCCACTGCTGGTGGGAGTGTAGACTGGTGCAACCACTGTGGAAATCAGTACGGAGATACCTCAAAGAACTAGGACTGGAAGTCCCATTTGACCCCGTTATTCCACTGCTGGAGATCTTCCCCAAAGAATTAAAACAATCATACCACAGTGATATATGTGCACCCATGTTCATAGCAGCACAGTTTGTGAGAGCTAAAACTTGGAAACAGCCCAAGTGCCCATCAACTGGAGACTCGATCATGAAAATGTGGGGTTTTTTAATAAATGGAGTAGTACTCAGCCATAAAAAATGAGAAATGAGAGACATTTATAGCTAAGTGGATGCACATTGAGGCAATACTCTTAAGTGAAATAAATGGGACAAACATAAATAAATACCGAATAGTTTCTCTGGTGTGAGAAACTGAAAGTTTAAATAAGGACTAAATGTATAATAGGTAGTGTGAAATAGGAAGAAAAGTGGCAAAGGGGAAGGAAGTGGGAGGGCTAGGGGAAGGGATCGGAGGGAATGGGATTAATATGAGAAAATGGAAAAATAGGAACAAAATCTTTGTAAATAGGGAGGACTGGAGGAGTTGAAGGGAGGGCTGGGCAAGGTTGAAAAATAAGAACCAAGAGAGACTATGTAAAGGTGCAAATTTCCAATGATGAATGTCATTATATTGCATACCTAAAATGTACCAATGATTAGAATGAATAATCGATAATGAAAAATAGGAAGAAAAGGTCCAAAGGGGTAGGGCTAGTGGGAGGCACAGGGGAAAGGAAAGAAGGGAAAGGAAAAAATGATGAGAAATGGAAAAAATGGAAATAAAGTCTTTGTAAATAAGGAAGGGTGGAGGGCGTGAAGGGAGGGCTAGGAATAGGGAAACAATAAGAACCAAGATGCATTATATAAAGGTACAATTCCCAATGAGAAATGTAATTGTGTTGTATACCTACAATGTACCAATAAAAGAATTTAAATCAAAAAAAAAAAAGAAAAGAAATCAACAACAAATGCTGTTGGGGCTGTGGGGAGAAAGGATCCCTTCTCCACTGTTGGTGGAGGGTGCAGACTGGTGCAACCACTGTGGAGATCAGTATGGAGATATCTCAAAAATCTAGGATTAGAAGTCCCATTTTACCTAGCTATTTCCTTTCTGGCTATCTTTCTGAAAGAATTGAAAACATCATACCACAGCAATATATATGCACCCAGGTTTATAGCAACATGGTTTGTAATAGCTAAATCTTGGAAACAACCCAAATGCCATCAACTGATGAATGGATAAAGAAGATGTGGTTTTTAATACAATGCAGTGCTACTCAGCCATAAAGAAGGATAAACTTGAGACATTTATAGCTAAATGGCTGCACCTTGAGTCTTTACTCTTTGTGAAATAAATCAGACATGTAACTATTGCACTGTCTCTCTGGTGTGAGAAAACTGAAAGGGTAAATAAAGACCAAAATGTGTAATAGATAAAATGAAATAGAAATTGTTCAAAATGAAAGAGAAGGGAGAGTGGGGACATAAGGAAGGGAAAAAATGAGAAAAGAAGGATAAAATGGAAACAAAGCTTTGCAAATGAGAAGGGGTTGAACTGAGGGGAGAGGATTGGAAGAAAAAGAGGAATCAAGATATACCATATATAGATACAAATTCCCTATGATGAATGTAATTTTTATGTATATTTATATTGTACCAATAAAATTAATTTTTAAAAAAGAATAAATTATTACTACTACAGGCAAAAAAGGAGAAAAATCTCAAAATGATTACCCTGTGTAAAAGAGGCCAGGCAGAGAAAGAGCGCTTTTTGGTGTTGTGTTTGTACAAAACTTTAGGCAATATGTATTATTTATAGTGGCAAAAGACAGATCAGTGGTTGCTTGGGAGTGGGAGTCAAAAGGGACTACAGAGGTTTCTGGAAACTTTTTGGTATGATTTATCTGTTATTTTAATTGTGATACGGGCACATGTATGTACTGATATATCAAAACATATCAAGTAGGTCACAATTTATCCTATATCAATTTTGCTTTAATAAAACTTTCTTGAAATAAGTAATTACATCTTAAAATACTAGCTTTCAGTTTGAGATAAATCTCTTTTGGGCTTTACATAGATGAATTCTTTGTAATTAGTCAAGTGCTTTGTTTTTATATGCATACCCTTTATTTGAAGTTAAGGTCTAAAGAAACTATTCATTTGAGATGATATTTGTGCAAAGAATTTGTTGATAAGACAACTTGAAAATCTGTGTAAGATTTTCAAAGCCTTTTTTAAAAGGACCAAAAAACTAAAAATATTTGAATTACCCTAAGAGCCCTCCAAATAATAGAGCTGATTATTAGAATTTGCTAATTTATAGTTAAGTGCTTAATTGGAAAGTAAAATGGAAAAGGCAAAGCAAAAAAGAGCACTGAAAACCAGTCAGATAGAATTTTGCATTTTTTTTTGAACCATGCAATACAAACCTGGCAGGAGATGGTCTGAAGCCCGGGTCTGTGCAGTTTGCCGAAGACACTTGTTAAACCTGGGCTCAGCATGTTTGGACACTGATGCCTGTGGTATCTGTCTCCCTGTGTTTCACAATAATGAGTCTCCTGATTCCTGAACTTAGGGAAAAATTAGCATTAATTTACATCTACTCTTCTGCCTCATTTCTCTTTGAATATTTAAATAAAACAGCCTATACAAACCCCTTGTCCTTTTTTTTTTTTTGTACTGAGGATTGAACACGGGTCCTTAAGCTTGCGCAGCAGGCGGCGAAACCACTGAGCTAAATCCCCGGCCCTTTTTTCTTCTCATATCTTTAGTGTATGTTTTGTCTTTTCTCTGAGGTGTTGCTCAGGGACTCTTTGTTCAGGTGACATTTTTACTTCACACCACCAGGTTGTCTTTATATGTAGACATACGTTTCCCCTCTCTGAACCACTGGACTTTCTAAAATGCGTAGTTGTATAGTTCTGTATTTTGAAATGTTCACTTGAAATGTTTACTAATCTGTAATTAGTTACTATTTTATTAGCTTTTTATGAAAATTTGTTTTTTCCTTTTGATGCTGGAGATTGAATTCCAGGACCTTCTGCATTGTAGACAAACGCTCTACCCCTGAGCCACACACCCAGCTTGAAAATATTTTTAATAAATTAGAAGAATACATAATGACACATAATAGATTAATTCTTTGACCTATATCAGAGATTTAAGTTTTCTGCTCAAAGTAGTTTCAGTTCTGTTATACAAGCAAATTGATTTTATTCTAACTTTTGGTGCTGTGGTGAATATAGTTTTTGATTTAAAGTAATTCAGTTTATCGAGGGAAGGTGTATCATTTGATTTTTTTTCAGAATGAGACCTTAGTGTTCACTCAATGAATATTCATACTCATCATACTAAAAATTACTCTGATTATAGTCATTGATAAAATTATTTGCTGTAGCTTGCAATTAGCTATTGAATATTCAGTCATTCATTCAGCGAATATTTACTGAGCTGTATTTGACACAGTTTCAGGCACTGAAAATAAAAAGCTTGACAAATGAGAAATATTTTTCTCTCCTGAACTTTTATTGTGGAAGGGGGGAGTAGACAGTAAGAAAATAAATTAACACATCATATATTATGTTTGAGGTCATAATAATTATGGAGACTGTAAAAGCCAGTGTAAGTGACACAGAGAAGTGTGTGAAGATGCTATAATTTTTATAGAATATCATGGCATAGAATTTACTTTGTTGACTTTGAGTATCATGAAATTACTTAGGTAGGTATACTTTATGTGATAGGAAATCTTTATGAACTTTATTTAGAACTTAAATAGGAACACATCCATGTATATGCAATAAGAAGAGGTAGCATGATAAAGTTTCAAACTCGAGATATTTGGGGAGTTAAAGATTGTGTGCAAAAATTAACAAAATTTTTTGAATTTTATATTCAATTAAGTCACTCACATGGATCTAGTTCTTAGTAAAAAGCAAAATGTCATAGCAATTGACAAGTTGATTGGGGGGGCAAAATTGCAATTTTTGAGGGACTGCTCTGTTTAACAATTTTATATTCATTAATCTCATTGAATTGTAACATCATCCTAAGTCATTTTACTTTATAAATATGAGGAAGGAGAGTTTGGAAAGATCAAGAAATCTACTTACACTTGGTAAATGAAGCTAAGATTTGAAAAGTGAGCTGTTATGACTCCAAACCTATCTCCTTCATTTCTAAAGTACTCTGCTTTGATAGCAGTGAAGGAATGGACACACAATCTAAGAAAAGATAGATCAATGGCCTTTTGCTCCTGAGACAGTCTCCTGAAGGAACTGGAAATTGAGGCCAGTCTTGATGAATTGACCTTTGTTAAGAAGGTTACCATTTCTGGCAGCAGGCATATGGAGGCTCAGGCTCAGTTCAGGTTGATGCCTCCAGCCCAGGATTTTTCCTTCAATGGGTGCTTTGTTTTGTGCTGTGTTTTGTTTGTTTTGTTTTGTTTAACTCCCTGCTTCCAGAAGGCCTAGGAAATGAGCCTCTTACATACTGCAGCCTGCTCCACCTCCTTCATTGCCTTACCATGCTTTACCCACTCCAGAGTGCTTCCAATTGGCTGTATAATTTAGTTCCTTATCATGTTTAATGATCATCTCCTACTTTTAGAATAAAGTTTGTGAGGACAATATTTTTTGTCTTTTTTCCAAACCTCTGAGGTATTAAAAACAACCCAAATTTTGCCTGGCACCTAATTGCTCGGGAAATGTGATTTGAAGGTGGGAAGGCTCTGAGTTAAGAGTGAGGAAAACAAATTGGGTCTCTTCCGAGGCCAGGCTTATTGGAGTTGGAATAAATCATGTTGTAGGCTCCTTTTGGATAATTAGTGCAGAACCAGTTGGCTAGGGCTTGAATCCTAAGCAAAATAATTTATTTGATAGAAATGAGAAATGTTCAATTTTAAATAACTGTGTGTTAATGTAATGGTGTAAATGTAGTGTCTTAGGAACATTTTTTTTAAGTTCTCATGAGTGTTTTTAGTTTTACCTGGTAAAATTGGCTTGATCAGCAGGCTTCAAGTTTGGGTGATTAATTTGGTTACAAATGTCCCCCATAACTCCCGATCCTGTTTGCCTCTGTCTGTCTGTATCTCTTATCTCTCTGTCCCTATACGTTCCTTCCTTCCTACCCCTCTGTCTTCTGTGTTGGGTGACTATTGATTTCATTTTAAATTGCTGTCTTTATGACGACAGGATCACTGCCAACAGCAAGGGCCAACAGCTTCCTTCTTTGTGATTCCCTAAAAGCCATGAGATTTAAATCTTTCTCTTTAGTCTAATTGGGCCAACTAAGATATTTAATCAGCATTTGGCAAATATAGTAGTTCCCCCTTAGCTGAGGAATAACTTTCCATAGTTTCAGTTACCCAAAGTGTGAAAATGTTAAATTGAAATTCATAAGTAACGATTCATAAGTTCAAAATTTCATACCATTCTGTGTAGCATGAAGCCTGCTGCCATCTTGCTGCATTCCAACCAGGACGTGCCCATCCTTTACACCAACATAAGCATACTGTACATGCTACCTACTCTTAGTAATGTATTAGCCTTTGGGATGATCAGATAAATTCTTATGGTACCAAGGTGCTTATGTTCAAGTAAGCTTTATTTTCCTTAATAATGGCCCTAAATCAAAAGAGTAGATTTTGGCATTTTGTATATGCCAAAGAGAAGCTGTCCTTGTCTTAAAAAGGAAAGAAAAAACATCATGTGCCAAAGATTGTTAATACATATGGAAAGAATGAATCTGTCTGTAACATTGTGAGGAGAAAAAAAATCCATGCCAGTTTTTCTCTCACACCTCAAACTGCAAAAGTTATGGCCATGATATGTGGCAAGTGTTTAGTTAAGATGGAAAAGACAAGTCACGCAGAACACAGGCCGAATCAGCCCGCTGCAGAAAAGACAGGGCCTGAGTCACACAGAACACATTGAATCAGCACGCTGCAGACAGGCAGGTCTGTGCACTCCCTACCGAGGTCCTGAGTGGCGCAGAAGACACCGAATCACCCCACTGCAGAAAGGCAGCCACCTGATTCCACACTAGAAAGACACAGAGGACACCAGACCACCAGACCAAGGTACTGAGTCCCACTCTTCCCGGACCAGAGGTAGGGGCTTCTGAGCCGTTGTCCCACTGCTCCTGGTCCAGAGGAAGGGGCTTCCCAGTCACCATCCCTGCCGCTGCTCCCAGCCCAGAGGAAAGGGCTTTTGGGCCACCTTCTGTTCCGCTGCTCCTGGCCCAGAGGAAGGGGATTCCAGGCCATCGTCCCTCCCACCTTCCCCAGCCCAGAGGGAGGGGCTTCTGAGCCACCAGTCTACTGCTCCTGGTCCAGAGGAAGGGGTTTCCTGGTCATCATCCCTCCGGCTGCTCCCAGCCCACAGCAAAGGGCTTTTGGGTCACCATCCCTAGCGCTGCCCCCAGCCTCTGTCCCACCTCACCCACCTGAGGAGGTAATCCGTGCAGGCGCTAACAGCCCCCCGCCCCAGTCGAAATGAGAAAACATGTAAATAAGTCTCAAAACCAGACTTCCAGATCACATACAGCAGCCCCAAAGGGAAATGAGATGGAACACTCTGATACTCAACCACCTGGACCCACAGAACTGGCAACAAAAGGGGATCTGGAAAAAATGAAATCAGAAATAATTTCTCAGATAACAGGATAACAGGAGAAATGTCTTGCCCCTAGTGCAAGACATGATTACTCTAGAGAGGAGCTCAGGAACATGATGGAATGCCAACATAAGAAACAAATGGAATCCATAAAACAGATGCAAATAGATTTTCAGGACATGAAAAACTCCATTGAAAGTCTACACAGCAGAATGAGCCAATGTGAGGACAGAATTTCAGATATAGGAGATAAGATTGTAATTAGTGACCAGAAAAAGAAAAATTGCTTCAAAATTATAAGGGAGCATGAGAAATCAATCCAGGAGCTGCTAGATGATGCAAAAAAGAATAACATAAGACTGATTGGGCTCAATGAAGAAATAGGAGAGAGTGCAGATGACATAAAAAACCTCTTCACAGAAATAATGATAGAAAACTTCCCAAACAGGGGAAAAGAGCTTGACATACAGATGAGTGATGCATATAGGACTCCAAATAGCCTTGATCAAAAAAAATCTACACATAGGCATATAATTGTTAAGATTCCAGAAACACAACAGAAGAACAAAGTTCTCCAAGCAGTCAGAGAAAAGAAACAAATCACATACAAAGAAAAGCCCATCAGAATCACAGCAGACTTCTCAACACAAACCATCAAGGCAAGAAGAGCTTGGAGTGACATATTCCAAGCCCTAAAAGAAAACAACCTCCAACCCAGACTGATGTACCCTGCAAAACTCTCTTTCAAAATGGATGGAGAAATAAGATACTTTCATGACAAAGAGCACCTTAGGAACTTTGTGAATACCAAACCAGCACTCCAAAGAATTTTACACAATATCCTAGGAACAGACATTGAGGATCACAACCCCAGGAAGCAAAGCAGAATGAACCCATTTGGCATGACAAGAAATTAAATGTAAATGGGGGGAACCCAACAAAAAGAAAAAGTCATGGCAATGACAAGTCAATACATTTCAGTTATAACCATCAATGTTAATGGTCTCAATTCAGCAATCAAAAGAAATAGACTGGCAGAATGGGTCAAGAAGCAAAATCCAACAATATGCTGCATACAAGAAACACACTTCATTCAAAAGGAAACTCATAGACTGAAAGTTAAAGGGTGGAAAACAATACTGCATGCGACAGGAACCCAAAAAAAAAGCAGGAGTAGCTATCCTCTTGGCACATCAAGTAGATTTCAAACCAGCACTGATTAAGAGAGACGAAGAAGGACACTACATCCTTGTAAAGGGAAGAATCCAAGAGGAAGAGATGACAATCATAAATATCTATGCACCAAACACGAGTGCACCCAACTATATAAAACAAATACTAACGGACAGGAAAAGTCATATATGCACTAATACAATTGTAGTGGGGGACCTCAACACCCCACTGTCACAAATAGATAGATCAACTAGACTAAAAATAAGTAATGAAATACTAGAACTCAATCGAACTCTTGAATAAATGAACTTAACAGATGTTTACAGAGTCCTCCACCCCAAAAAATCAGAATACACATTCTTCTCAGCTGCACATGGGTCATTCTCTAAAACAGACCACATACTCACACATAGAACATGTTTAAGTAAGTGCAAAGGAATTGAAGTTATCCCCTGTATATTATCAGATCATAGTGCGATGAAATTGGAGATCCATAGCAAAAGAAACTCAAAAAATTTCATAAACACATGGAAATTGAACAACATACTTCTGAATAACCAATGGGTCACAGAGGAAATTAAAGAAGAAATCAGACAGTTCCTTCAATTAAATGACAATGACATTACAACATATCACAATCTATGGGACACAATGAAAGCAGTCTTATGAGGGAAATTCAGAGCAGTGAATACACATATTAAGAAAATTCACCAAGCCCAATTAAGCAACCTGATGCTGAACCTCAAGCTTCTAGAAAAAGAAGAGCAGGACAACCCCAAAGCTCATACAAGGGAAGAAATTATAAAGATCAGAGGAGAAATCAATGCAATGGAGACTAACAGAACAATACAAAAAAATCAATGAAGCCAAGAGTTGGTTGTTCAAAAGAATCAACAAAATTGACAAACCTTTAGCCAACCTTGTCAGAAAAAGGAAAGAAAAGGCCCAAATCCATGCAATTAGAAATGAAAAGGGTGAAATGACAACAGGCCCAGCAGAAATCCAGATGATTATCAATACCTACTTCCAGAACCTATACGCCAATAAGATAGACAACACAGAAGAAATAGACAGATTCCTAGATACATATGAATTACCAAAGTTGAACGAAGAAGACCTAAAAATTCTGAACAACCCAATATCAATCAATGAAATTGAAAATATAATTCAAAACTTATCAACTAAGAAAAGCCCAGGCCCTGATGGCTTCACTGCTGAATTCTACAAGACATTTAGAGAGGAACTGCTGCCACTACTGTTTAAACTCTTCAATGAAATTGAAAGGGAAACAATACTCCTCAATTCATTCCTGGAAGCAAGCATCACCTTGATCCCCAAAGCAGAGAAAGACCCAACTGAAAAAAAGAACTATAGGCCAATCTCACTAATGAACATAGATGCAAAAATCCTTAATAAGATACTGGCAAATAGAAGGCAGAAGATCATCAAGAATTTCATACACCCTGATCAAGTGGGATTCATCCCAGGGATGCAGGGATGGTTCAATATATGAAAATCAATTAATGTAATACACTATATCAATAGAGCCAGGGACAAAAACCATATGATTATCTCCATAGATGCAGAAAAAGCATTTGACAAAATCCAACATGCATTTATGATAAAAACCCTACAAAAAATTGGAATAGATGGTCTCTACCTCAAACTGATAGAAGCCATCTATGAAAAACCAACAGCCAATATCATACTAAATGGTCAAAAACTGAAATCCTTCACACTCAAATCAGGCACAAGACAAGGATGTCCACTATCACCACTCTTGTTCAATACAGTTCTGGAAACATTAGCCAGAGCAATTAGACAAGAGAAAGAAATAAAAGGAATAAAGATAGGTAATGAAGAAGTCAAATTGTCATTATTTGCAGATGACATGATACTCTATATAGAAGACCCCAAGAACTCCACCCAAAGTCTTCTAGACTTAATAACCAAATTCAGTCAAGTAGCTGGTTACAAGGTCAACACACAAAAATCAATAGCTTTCTTCTACACCAATGACAGACTCACTGAGACAGAAATTGGGCAGACAATTTCTTTCACAATAGCATCCAAAAAACTGAAATACCTAGGAATCATCCTAACGAAAGAAATGAAAGGCCTCTTCTCTGAAAACTATGGCACTCTGAAAAGAGAGATTGAAGATGGTATCAGAAAATGGACAGACATCCCCTGCTCCTGGGTAGGAAGGATTAATATAGTGAAAATGGCCATACTTCCAAAACTGCTATATAGATTTAATGCAATTCCAATTGAGATCCCACCAGCATACTTCATAGACCTCAAGAAAACAATCCAAAAATAATTTGGAGCAGGAATAGACCCAGAATAGCAAAAGCAATTCTAGGTAACAGAGACATGGCAGGGGGTATCACAATCCCCAACCTGCAACTCTACTACAAAGCTACTGTGATAAAAACAGCATGGTACTGGCAAAGAAACAGACTTGAGGACCAGTGGAACAGATTAGAAGATGCAGAAACCACACCAGACACACTCAGCCATCTCATCTTCGATAAAGGAGCCAAACACCCTCACTGGAGGAAAGATAGCCTCTTTAATAAATGGTGCTGGAAAAATTGGGCTTCAACTTGCCAAAGATTAAAACTAGACCTCTATCTCTCACCAGGCATTAAACTAAAATCAAAATGGATTAAAGATCTAAATATTAAAATAGAAACTCTGAAGCAGTTGGAACAGAGGTTAGATAGAACCCTCGAAGACATCAGTGTAGGAAAAGATTTTATGAACAAAACCTCAGTTGCCCATGAACTAGCACAAACAATCAACAAGTGGGATCTCTTCTTATTAAAAGGCTTCTGCACAGCAAGAGAAACCACCAGCAGTGTGAAGAGACAACCCACAATGTGGGAAAAAATCTTCACCTATTCTTACTCAGACAAAGGTCTGCTATCTCGAATCTATAAAGAACTTAAAAAGATCACACCTCCCAAATTTAAAGACCCAATCCGAAAATGGGCATCTGAAATGAACAGACATTTCTCAGACAAAGAAGTAGAAATAGCAAATAAATACATGAAAACATGTTCAACATCACTGGTCATTCGAGAGATGCAAATGAAAACAATTCTGAGATTCCACTTTACTCCAGAAAGAATGGCTGCTATCATGAAATCAACCGATAACAAATGCTGGCGGGGCTGTGGGGAAAGAGGAACCCTGCTCCACTGCTGGTGGGAGTGTAGACTGGTGCAACCACTGTGGAAATCAGTATGGAGATACCTCAAAGAACTAGGACTGGAAGTCCCATTTGACCCCGCTATTCCACTGCTGGAGATCTTTCCCAAAGAATTAAAAGAATCATACCACAATGATATATGTGCACCCATGTTCATAGCAGCACAGTTTGTGAGAGCTAAAACTTGGAAACAGCACAAATGCCCATCAACTGGAGACTGGATCAAGAAAATGTGGGGTTTTTTTAATAAAATGAAGTAGTACTCAGCCATAAAAAATGAGAAATGAGAGACATTTATAGCTAAGTGGATGCACATTGAGGCAATACTCTTAAGTGCAATAAATAGGACACACATGAATAAATACCGAATAGTTTCTCTGGTGTGAGAAACTGAAAGTGTAAATAAGGACTAAATGTATAATAGGTAATGTGAAATAGGAAGAAAAGGGACAAAGGGGAAGGAAGTGGGAGGGCTAGGGGAAAGGAAAGAAGGGAATGGGATTTATATGAGAAAATGGAAAAATAGGAACAAAATCTTTGTAAATAGGGAGGAATGGAGGGGTTGAAGGGAGGGCTGGGCAAGGGTGAAAAATAAGAACCAAGAGAGACTATGTAAAGGTGCAAATTTCCAATGATGAGTGTCATTATATTGTATACCTAAAATGTACCAATGATTAGAATGAATAATCAATAATATAAAATAGGAAGAAAAGGTCCAAAGGGGTAGGGGTAGTGGGAGGGGCGGGGGAAAGGAAAAAAGGAAAAGGAAAAAATGATGAGAAATGGAAAAAATGGAAATAAAGTCTTTGTAAATAGGGAAGGGTGGAGGGCATGAAGGGAGGGCTAGGAATGGGGAAAAAATAAGAACCAAGATGCATTATATAAAGGTACAATTCCCAATGAGAAATGTAATTGTGTTGTATACCTACAATGTACCAATAAAAGAATTTAATACAAAAAAAGAAAAGATGGAAAAGACATTAAATTATAGGATTCAGTACTATCTGTGGCATCTGGCATCTATTGGTTGTCTTGGACTTATCCCCTGTGGATGAGGGGACTATTGTGTTAGATCTTTAATAAGTGTTTGTGCACTAATTGTTAAGATTGCACTATTGTTAGAAGACAGTTGCTGATTTTCCATCCAAGTCTATAAGCCCAATGGCCATGCAAGTTTGCCAGAAATGGCTGGAGAAGTCTGATGGAGTCACAGCAACTCTTAAGAAATGGGAGTTTGTACAAAGATGGTTGGTTTATAATTTTTCAAGGGAAATACTTATTGACTATGCTGAGAAGCAGGTGTATTCCATTTAGGAATATTAGAATACCTGTCAAGTCTTAAAGCCAGAGTGAGGTGGAGAATCTTGAAGAAGAGTGCAGTGTGTTTAAGGATGATAACGTCCTTGGCTTCCATCAATGTGAGACTATGTGAACTTCTCTCATTTTAAGGAAGGAGCACAAAAAACAGAAATGATTCGTTCAAAATTTAGTAAAAATCAACCCTATGTTTAAACCTCAGGGAAATGAACAGTGAAGAACTAGAAATTGTTCAAAGCACTAGAATTTTTCTATTAGGTCAGATGAAAATCATGAGTTACAATTCAGAATGGAAAATGCAGGTTTTCGATCTTAATTTATCAGAAAGGCATTATGTGTTCACCTCCTGCCCTTCTTGTGGATGTCTTCTTAGCTAATCAGATTAGTCCTTATTTTATATACAACATTAACATGATTTTTTTGTAGAATTTAAAGTGCAGGCTTTTTAATATTAGATTTCAACTTTCTTAAGTACAATTTTTTAAAAAGAGCAAGTTTTGAATCCTTTTGTATTCCCTATGGTAATGTATTGAAGTTACTTTGCTTTTTACTTTTTCTATTCATGTATTTTTTTTCTTTTGGCGGTTTTTACTTCTGTTTACAGTTTTTGTTGATCAAATAGTAAGAAAATCTAGTAATTCTTTATTAATTTTAAACTGTATGAGTTTTAGCTCAATCTCCGCACCCCATTCTCAAAACTAAACATAGAATAGAGATGATAACAAATGGCCAAAGAACTTTGACCAAATTGGTGGCTAAACGAACACAGCGATATCGACGAATGTAATTTGAATTCCTTCAAGCTCTTGTTATAAATGTGGATTCACTACTGAAATACCATTTTGTATCAAAGAATATAAAAATTCAAATGCTTTTTTTTATCAGAAAAGTACAAATCTTCAGACATTTACAAAGATTTTCATAATATTAAAACTGAGTACTTACTAAGAAAAGTGCACCACTTTTGAAAGGTATATAATACTTCTATGAGATCCCTTAGGGATTCTTTCACCCCAGGAACTATTCCTTCTTTTAAAAGTTATATAAATGATGTTTGGAATGTTTCCTCCTTTTAAGAAAAAGAAATCAGATTGTTTTTAATAAGTATGGAGGAGCCTTTTCTGAAATGACTGTATTTGTTTCCTTGTTTATTTGCCTCACTAGAACACAAGCTCCTGGAGAACAGGGATGCTGCTTAAAAATTAGTATTCTCTGTGGTGAACCTTTTTGTTGCTAATTGGATGGTCAAGAATGATGGACATTCTAATACCATGGCAGTTTCCTTCATTTCCATGACCCCCAATGCTTTTGTTTCAAAAGTCAGCTTCCCTGGTGGGTGATGTGAAATCTCATTCTATGGTTTAGTCACCAGTGCATGGTGGAAGCCACAGGCCCAGCAGCTTGCTGAGTCATACCTTGTCACTAGAATTCTGCATGATATCCAAGAAATCCTGAATTGCATGTGTGGGAGGTGGTGAGATTTCTTTTTTGTTATTTTGAAAACACTCATTTTGGAAAACACTCTTTTCACTTCAGAACAAGTTGGGCACCATGCCCAAGGTGATAACGCCAGTGCCTGCAGGTCTGTACCTTTCAACCAGCGCTCCTGTTCTGAGCCGCTGTGTAGACTACCTCTCGTGTGTACTCCTACAATGCTACTCTGCTGTAGAAATTAAGGGTTCTCTCTCTAACATGCTTCAAACTTTCTTAAGCAAGATAATTCAATTCAATGAAAATTTCAAATATAAGCAATAGAAAATAGAATTCTTATTGCAAATTTCACTATGTTCACTAATTACCTTGGTTAGCTAATACTACAATCCCTAGATATAATAGACTTGACATTCATTAACTAAAAGTTGTGATCACTTAGTTTGAAGAAGAAAAAATATATATATTTTTAAAATCTGCCTATAATTTGAAAACTCCAGAAATCAGCTACCAGTAAAATTTTTCTTTCAGATGCTTTGTATTGCCCATAGATCCAAAGTTTAGTGATTCAACAAGATCTTGTCACAAAATTTAAAATAAGATGAGCCTGGAAATGTAACTAAGTGTGAAGGTCCAGGTTTGATCCTCAGCAGCCCTGCCCCTGCCCAAAGCTGGTTTTATAAATATATACAAGTGAGGTATCTCATGCACATTCAGGTTTTCTAAGTACAAAGGACAATCACAGCCTTGTCCGAGTTTGTGAGACAGAGATACAGAGCATATTTTTGCCTGTGTCAAGGTAAATCAGGCTGTGCTTTGTGGTGACACGGGATGTGTTCAGTTTCTGTCATAAGCGTATTCTGATGTTGGCAGTCGGACAAGGTTTGATTACTAAAAAAGACAAGACCCAAAATGACAGTGCTTGCCAACCTACAGGACAGTGACACAATATGGCAGCAACATTACATTAAGAACCATCTCCCGGCAAAGGATTGGGAGAGCCAGGCTGAGCTGCAGCAACACTTCCCTGCTAGGGCTACACAAAGGCACTTTTTCTGGGTTGAGAACCAGTGACTGATGCATAGGATGTTCAGAACCAGCAGACCTAAATGGATTCTTTGCCAGTCATTTCTTCCACTTTGTTGTTCATGCAGGCATCATCTTGCCTAGTAGGAAGGCTTTGGGGGATCTCACCTAGAGCCCCAGGTACAAGCTATTAGTCTCCCTTTACCAGGAAACAGTACCTAATCATTGGGCTCATGGATAGAGAGAACCATTGGTAGGCACGCCTTTGCCTGGCTAGGGCACTGTGCAGAGCATTCCATACTTTAGCAGAGCTGCTCAGCAATTCCAGGTCTTCTGGAATTAATCTTCATAATACAAGAATCAGTGGTCTTTTGGGATATTCATGTGGGCATAGCATATCAAATACTGTAAGTGCTGTAACTCTGTTTAGGTATGTAGTTCAATAAGCCACAGTGTGGTCAAATTTGCAAATATTTCTGTTTTAGAATCTTAAAAAATGAACTTGAAAGAGGGTTGTTTTGGTAATACTACATTTCCCCTCTAAAACTGCTGTATACTTCTCTCAATTTGTTATGTTTAACCTTTACTGTTTTCTTAAAATCAAATTTGAAGATTTCCTGAGGCAACACTGTAAAAGTGCCTTGAGTCTGTTGAGAGTGAATGACATAGTCTGTATTTCAGAACCTGCCCAGAGTTTCTAATTGTCTTTTTTCCCCTTCCTTCTCCGTTTCCAGATGACTCGGCTCCTAAGGAAGTCAGCAGGGTAAGTAACGTGACTATAATTTCTACTACTGCCACAGTATAGGAAATAAGAAATTCCTTTGTACATTTTCTCACTACTGTAACATGTTAAATTATTAGAAAAACAATGACAAAACATAAGTGTCTGCTTCAAAGAGTTACTGATTCATATGGAATAAAGTCAGTAGAGAGACATTTTGCCAATTGGAGACTGCAAGACTGAGCATAACTAACAGATGCAATTCTCTTGGCCTGCACATATTTATGGGGTTTTCTGCACCAGTGGCCAACATTTCCAAATGGGAGACTGTGTACAAAGATTGAGTTTCTGTCCTCCACTGAAAAACTGGAATGTAAAGGAGCACCAGCACAGCGCTCCAACACAGCAACGTGGGCTCTGACCGAGCAGAGGAAGCCACAGGTTGTCACAGCCCTCTACTCGGCCAGCTTTACTTACTACTTTACTTGTCTGGTTCCTGGCTTTCAATTCATGCACTTTGCTTTCAGGAGAACAAAAGACAGCTCATGTGGTAGAGGTGTAGCATTGCTCAGCAGTTTCAGAAATGTTAAATGTACTGTTTTCCTGACCTAGAGGATGATTAATGTTAATTTAAAGAGACTAGCAAACTTAAAAGATTGGTGGGATGAGTACTGAAAGCATTATCATACTGTTAAATACAGAATTACCTGTGTAAGTAATTTCATAAGAGAAAATTATCTTGTTCCCTCTGTACAGACCTTAAGTGTGGATTAAATATTGAAAATACTCAGTTTGAATTGTACCTGATACAACCAGATGCAAAAAAATTTGCTATTTTTTAACCTGGAGAACTGTTAATAGAATCACATATGCAGATATATTCTTTTATTTTTGATCATATGTTGAAGAAAATCTCTAAAGATGATGAGGGAGGGCCAAGGGTGCAGAGCAGGTGGCTAGGCAGAATTCCCTCTGTCCATAGCAAGCTAACAGACTCTGGAGGTTTCTGGGAGACTCAGAGTTTTCTCAGATGCCTTCAGTATTTATTTTGCATTTATAGGTCTCATAGAGGGAGAGTTGCCAACTCTGTGTGCCCCAAGATGTGCTAAGAGAGGTAGGGGTCAGCCTAGAAGTTTAGTATCTGCTAGAAACAGCAAAATATTAGGAAGTAATCCTCAGAGGCAAAAGGGAATTCTCACAAATTAACTTGGACAGAGCCATAATATTGGCAAATATTATGGCAGTATATTGGTAAATCTACTGTCTTGATTTTCTGAAGCTTCACTGTGTATTTTATAGATCAGTGTCCAATAGGAAAGTGAACTGCAATTTATTCATCAATAATCCTTTTTTAAAAAAGAAACTCAGATTTTTTGTGTATAAAGAATGACTAACTTTGATTTAAACTTCAAAACCTTGAAGAGATTTTAGACTTTGTTGTTATTTTTAAGGGAGTTAGGAGAAGGAATGCCCAATATAGGTGGTTTCAACCCACCCAAATGTTTTCCTCCCGTCTTACTGTAATGACAAGAATAATTAGAATTGTATGCTGATACCTTGGTTATGTTAGTATATTGACTCTCTTCATCTATTTAATGGAAAACTCTTCCTTAGTCTCCATTGTCCCATAATATAAAGACTCACTGAAGTACCAGGACCGATTTTGCTATTGTATCCTACTCTGTCAAATATAAATCATGTTGTATTTGATGAGAATAACTTTGTAGGCAAGGAATAGACTTTTTCTCTAACACATTTCTATATATTCAGTTATGCAGTATTGCTGCAAGGCATCTTGAATTCAGAAATGCTGTTGTACAGACATTTCTTACCCTATTAGTGCCCTGTTTCCAGGTGGAGACAGAGGACACACCATGTGTTCATACAGTGCCAAGGTAACAGCATGAAACATCTTTAAGGCTCTTAGGAGCAGTGATGAAACTATTCGTAGTGGCTTTTAAACTATTATTTTATAAGATTCTCTTATGCCAAAGTTAAAGAAACCTGCATTTCTAAGAAACAATAAATGTATGAGCTCAGATACTAGAATGATGTCAGATGTCAGGATCTTTAAATTTTTTTTCCTGAATCTTGATCAGTGCTTATTTGACTAATACTTATATTTTGCAATTGAAATAGTACACTGTTTTTTCAAATTTAGATTTAGAAATACCTTGGGCCACCTTGTCATAGATGGTAACTAGCCACAGCTTTTGTATGAATACATCTACTGTTAAAAAGTATCCTTTAGTAGGTAGATTATTTCACTCCTGGATGTGTTTGATCATTGTGAAGTTCTTTATCTCCTAGATTCCACTAATGACCTCCCCTTAATTACCATCCAGTCATGTTAGTTTTGACTTTGTAGTACCTCACAAAGGGCTGTAGATCTATTCCACATGTGACTCATGAGTACAGAGATTTTGTTCTTTATGTGTCAGTAAAACATCTTTTTAAACATTCCCTTGTATGTTTCCTTAGGATCTGGGATGACAGTCCCTCAACAAACTATATATTATATATATATATATATATATATTTGTACCAGGAATCGAACTCAGGTCCTTGTGCTTGCGAGGCAGGTAGTGGAACCACTGAGCTAAATCCCTGGCCTTATTAATATATTTTTAAAATGTGGCAGCTATGGCATAATGCTACAGAGCAATTGTGGCCTGACCCTAATAAGATGAGGTGGGACAGATACCATCTTTGTGTAGAAACTATCCTACAGATAAAATTCTGAGAGATAATTAGCTTTTTTAAAAAGACATAGAGCATTTTTGGTTATTCAGCTTTTAGGAACCTACCAATTTTTTTTTTCACAAAGTCAAGACCAATCTGTAATTTTATATCTCTTCTCTCTCTGTTTCCTGGTTTGCTCTTTCTTCTTCTCTCTCTCTCCATCTACCCTTTTGTCTACCATTCAGCTGGCAAACATTAACATTCATATGCCAAGCATTGTTCTGGGCGGCTGAGAATTTGGTGTTGAGAAAAATAGTATTCTGATTTTCGGTAGAAGGAAATGGTGGGGTTAGTTCAATACACATAGATAGATAGATAGATAGATAGATAGATAGATAGATAGATAGATAGATCGGTGATAAATACCAGGATTAATACATATGATAGTGAATCCGAATAAGAAAATAGTGAGTAGTGATGGTCCATTAGGGATAGCCTCTTATTGTATATATGTAGTGGTCAAGAGAGGTTAATTGGATAAATTGACATTTGGGTAGGATCTAAAGAGAATCGGCCAGCAGGAGGAGGCAGTACCTGTTAAGGCCCATGATCCTGGTCAGGTGGCTAGAGCAGGGTGAATAATGGGAAGAGTAATAGGAGATGAGGTTAGAATAAAACAGGAGTGTTAAAGACCTTATAGTCTGCTCAACATCCTTTAGATTTAATTCTGGGAACACTTAGAAGCCTTTGAGTAAATCAAGTGGAATGCTGGATGTGACTTACATTGGAACTAGTCCCTCTCTAGATGCTGAACTGAGAGTACACAGAAAGAGGTAAGGATGGAAACAGGGAGCCAGACCCCTGGAGTATAGGCAGGAAGGAGGGCATTTTGGATTGGGATTGTGATGATGGAGTGTAAGCTGAGGTTGGTCTATTAGGAAGGAGGATCCTATGGGATCCTCAAGGGCTGTACGTGTTGTGTGAAAAGATAGGAGAACTTCAACTCCCCACAGTTTTGGTCTCATCCTGTTGGCTAAGACCAAGGATGAATGGTATTGAGTGAAGTTAAAAAATCAGTAAGTTGATTTTGAACATGTCAAAACTAAGATTTGATAAGGAATTGGAAATATTTTGAAAGTAAATATATGTGTATAGTAATTCTGAGAGAAGTTCATAGATAGGTCTGGATGGATATTTGGAAGTCTGTAGCATATGGATAATATTTAAAGATGTGAGACTAAATGTTATTAAAGGAATTTGTCTCCAGAGCAAAGATCTGAGCTGTAAACTCTAGACACTGCAGTTGTTGGATGATGGGTAGATGTAGAAAAGATAGGAAAAGAAGTGATGATAGGAAAGCAGTGAAGTAGGAGAAAACTAAAAGCTTCTTTTTCAACATATTTTGTTTTAAAATTTTAAAGGCATAATACCAATTTTGTCTGAAAAGCACACTGTTGTGGGAGTATAATACTGGCATTTATTCTTTAGAATATTTCTATTGATAAGTTTCTAATTTTAATTGTATGAGTTTTATTATGTTAAACAATGAGTACTTAACAGGAAAAATATAAAAAGTAAAGTACTGAAATTTCTAATTATTGAATGTTTACAAAAAGCATCAAAATTTTCAACATCAACTTTTTTTGTGTACAGAGTTTAAAAAGTAACAAATAAATACCTATATGAGCTGTAATTAAAATAGCAATAGAACTCTACAACAAAAATAATCTTTACTCCAATTATCACATGTAAGGCAGTCTTCACACATGACAACAGCACATTCCATACACGTGTATTGCTTACACTGACAGAGCATGTATTTTGCTTTCCTGGCTTTTTGTAGGACATACTTGACATCTCGTTGGTCTTTCTGTTATTAAGAGGTGCTTATTATATTATACAGTGTGCGGTTAACAGGAACATAAAGTACTAAATTCTTAACATGTATTATGTGTTTAGGAATAAACATCAGTATTTTTACACCAGCTGTGTACTTGCTTACAAAACCTAAAATATAATATCAGAAACAAATTCCTATATGAATTATAGTGAAAATACCAATGGAACTCTACAACAAAAAATAATCTTTACTTCAATTGTCACACGCAAGGCAGTCTTCACACATGACAGCTGCCTGTTCCATGCACATATCTCACTTACACTGACAGCACATGTGCTTAGCTTTCCTTTCTTGTGTGGCAGACCATTCCTGTCACCTCTCTTGTCTTTCTGTTTTGTCAGGAGCTTCCTACTATATTGTACAATGTGTACTTAGCAGGAAAATAAGATATTAATAAAATAAAATATCAAATATGTAATGAGTGGGCCGGGGATTTAGCTCAGTGGTTCTGATGCCTGCCTTGCAAGCGCAAGGTCCCAAGTTCGATCCCTGGTACCAAAGGAAAAAAAAAAAGTAATGAGTACTTATAATAGACATTAACCTTTCACATCAGCTGTTTACTTGCTCACAAAACTTAAAAGACAACATCAGAAATAAAAACCTATGTGAACTACAGTGTAAATACAGACAGAGGTCTACAACAGAAATAATCTTTGCTTTAACTGTCACACCCAAGGCAGTCTTCACACATGACAACTGCATGTTCCATGAATAGTATCACTGACACTGACAGCATGTATGTTTTGTTTTCCTGTCCTTTTTTTGTAGGGCACAGTTGATATCTTTTTGGTTTTCCTGTTGTCATAGTAGATTTTTGTGATGTTGCTTTTGCTTGTTCACCTGTCAACTCACCAGTATGTTCCACAATTTTTTTGCATATTTCTCTAGCCAGAAACATTTTGTTCTTCCTCTCCTGAAAATGATCTCTCATGAGTTCCAGGCCTCTTAAGAAAATTTTTCTGTGAAAGCTTTCACTTGTTATTTTCTTTGTGAATTATCAAACTATTTATGCCACAGATGTTTAGGATCAAGTAAAATACAACCATTGCCAGTGCTTTGTGTTTCAAGTGACACCATAGTTGCTGCATAACTCATCAACAACATTTACAACCATCTTTGGTTTTGTTGTAAACAGTTACCATCTCTGGCTTCAGTTTTGTCAAGGTTTTATACAGTTAGAAACAAAAGAGCTCAGTCACTCCCTTCCCTTCCCTTCTTTCAACTAAATGCCACACCACCCTAATATACTACCTTAAGCTACAGTGACCAGGCAGTGCTACAAAATGTTCATCAATAGTTATGTATTCAGATGGTGTGTAAATTGCTTGACCTTTTGAAACAAAACTCTCAAATAATGAGCAGATAGCCAGATTAGCAGTTTTTTTTCCTTTCTTGGTGGATGATTTTGTTAACAAACCTTAGGCAATTTTGAAGGAAACCAAATCTGCTCAGTGTCGATGTTTCTCTTAAAAACCTCAAGCCCATACCCATAAATCTTTTACATTCCTGTGATTGTCATGAGAAGGCCCAGCTAAGTATACCAGACCTATGAATGCTTTCAGTTCAGCTAGTAGAGACATAACCAGGTACTGTTATACTAACATATCAATTTACAGTAGAAATTATGTATGGAATGGGTTTTTGTAACCCAATGTCATGCCCTTCTATAGTACTGATTGTACATTTATTTCAACACCATTTTAAGTTGTTTGGACCCATCCCATCCTATTGAGATGAGTCTCAATTTTACTGTTTTTGTGTAACATATTATCTTTTTCTCTATGTTTGGAAGGCACACATTGTAGTAATTTTTGCAAGTTGTTTTCTTCTGCCCCTTTCCAAAAATTTACCGCAAAGGATAATGCTAAGCATAGAAATATTACCTACGTGAATAATGTGAGACTATCAAATACTTTGTTGAAATCAGTATATTTGACTAGTGAGATGTATTTTCCTAATCAGACATTGATATACTTCAATCAACAAATATTAATTTAGCCCCTACTTTTCTAGGCTCATAGAAAATGTCAAGGAAGAAACTAGACAGACATCCCTGCCCTCAAGATATTTGTTTAATGTAGGGATTCACTAAGGTCAATCATCACAATAAATGAATAACATGTGTGTCTTGATCAGTACGAAGCAGTGGTGTGGCCAGAGGCAATAAGGAAGCATTGAAGGGATGCTGGGCTAAGTGTGTGTGAATGTGGCCAGGGAGGCTCACCAGGTAGACATCTGAGGAAAGGCTTGGGAAGAGAAGGGGAATCCTTGTGGAGAATCAAGGAAATGCATTCCAGGCTATATTATCCGATTTTCACTGCTGCAATACAATACCTGACACCCACAACTTACTGGTGGATGGTACATAAGTGTAGAGGCCCGGAGTCGGGAGCGTGCCTGATGTGTTCATGCCATAGTGAGCAGGCCGTTGTGGCTAGGTCTGACCGAGGGAAGGAGTGAGATTGGGCTACAGAATCTGGGCAGAGGGAGAGTGGATGGGGCTTGGTTAGTCACATCTTTATTTGTAGTTTGTTTTCATCTAATCAACACTCTTCATCCTTTCATTATTACTATTGTTGTGGTTGTTAGCGTTTCCAATTTATGAGTAAAAACATTCCTGAGGAAACATGGAGAAGAAGCATCAAGAAAAGAAGACTGGCTGGACAGAGTTGCTAGAATATGCCACATTGTAGCCAGGACAGGAATTTTTGGCAACAGTCTTTGCCCCTCAAAATGTTGTAGATCTGTCTCATTATACTCTTGTATCTGCAAAACTGTGAAGGAGAAATCTGATCCCATTTTGATTTTTATTCCTTAGTAAATGTTGCATTTTTCATTTCTGAATTTTTATAAAAGTATCATTTGCTCTTGCTCATTCTTTCCACTAGGTTACATGTAAATGTTTTATCTTTTATTACAGTAGCCTGGTATGTGGCAAGCTTTCTCAATTATGTTCAAAGCCTTTTTTTGGTTTAAGATATTATTATCTTTGTTTTTTGTTGTGTCTGGTCTTCCTTTCTGTTTTGTTCTTTTTCAGGTCACTAAATACCTGTTTCCAGTCTTTAAATGTTTGTCCCAGATGCATTCTACAGTCTCTCATATTTATTCTCTACATTCTGGATTTGAACTTCAGCAGTTCCATTCTGTACTGCTTCTCATTCTGCTTGAATTCATAATGGCTTTTTAATTAAAATTACATCTGTATTTTGGGTGCTTTCTTTTCAGTCTCTTGTGATTTCATTGATAATTGCTTATTGTTGATTCTTCTTGAATTACGTTGACAGTACAAAGCACAGACTTTCCTAAAGTTCATTTTGGCATATTTCCTTCCTCACGTGACATCCAAAATTAGCTTTTATCCTGTGCATGCTGTTATAATACTCCTTTTTTTGGATACTTTTTTGTATTCTTTTTTAATAGTTATATGTGGGGGGAGTCATTTATTGATTTCACTTTTTAATGTTTGTTTACCTTTGAATGACTGGTCTGCTGTGGGAGTTAGATTTTTCTCAGCAGTGTTGACTGCTCACGTCAGTGCCTGCTGCATCTGCTGTCAGATGTTGTATGGAAAGGCTGGATAATGAGGGTCATTGTCACCACTTGAGTTTGGAGTGACTGAGAGTTGCCCGAGGGAACTGGTCTTGTGGACGTTCCCACAGACAGAGTGAAACACATTGCTGGACTAGAATTTAGATTTCATTATCTTGTCTTCACTTTAACTTGGCTTGGTAAACAGTACAAATGTATCCATTCCATTTAGTATCTTTATGTACCAAGTTAAGGGAATGCTCAATTTTGTTAGTGAATCTTAAAGATTCTAAGGGTTTCTGCTCAGTGGGTCCCTGTTGCAGACATAGCACGAACTCATATCTAGCTCATGCCATATTAAATTGAGACCCTACGTACATTGTTTTCCCCAAAACATTCCTTGTTTAGTTTATGAAACAGTGTTATTTTTAAAGGAAGGGGGACTTTAAGGAAATTTTTAGTGATCCTTTTCATTTGACAAAATTGTCTTGACATTTTTAGAGTGTGGCAGACATAGTTGTTTAGTTTCATTGCCAATTCAGTTTTCTCCTTTTTTTTTCTTTTCTTTGGTTATGTAGCAAAGTAAAGGGGGAGAAGGCCATAGGATGACACTTTTAAAATAATTGTTTATCCTGGAACAGCCACTTTTTTATATTAATAAAACATCTGTTTTGCATTTGAGCAATTTCTGATTGATTGATTGATTGATTTGAGACACAGTCTCGCTATGTAGTTCATGCTGGCCTTGAGCTCACTATGTAGCCCTAGCTGGCATTGAACTTGTGGAGATTCTCCTGCCTTCATCCTCCTAAGTGTTGGAATTATAGGTGTGCACCACCATGCCTGGCTTGAATTGTCTATGTAATACCTGCCCAAGAGCATACATCCACAGATCAATTCTTCATTGTGTGGTGATCAGTTCTGTTATAGAAAGCAGTGTTAACAGGAGGGAGAAGAGAGAAGTTGGGTGTAAAAGAAAGAAAAACATTGTTCCTTTGAGGGGAATTTGTCTATTGTAGTGAGCTCCCGGGCACAGCAATGAGTTTGCAGCAGGGCGTAAGGAGTGAGAAGGCAGCCGATAGATGAAGTAGCAGTGAATGAGGGTCCATATGTAGCTGGGACACAGGTGGGCTTCAGCCTCTCTGATATGAGATGGACAGAGATAGAAGCACTAGAAGTGGCCTGGAAACGTATGCAAACCTGCCTGTTCTCTTTCGCTGTCTCCATCTCGATGTCAGAAAGTTTTATTTTGTTAAAGTCATACTGCTTTATAATAATGTCAATCAAGAATTTAGGGCATAAATGGATGCCTGAGTACTCATAAATGTTAGGTTGGAGTTAGGATCTCATTTAGCCTAACAAAAAGTTGAGTACAATAGTTTTCTTTTTCCTTCAAAATGTATTTACTACAAGTATGAGCCAGAAAATCAACGTTCACTTTTACACAGAAAGAAAAAACAGTTTCCATGAAGTTAACTTTACTCCTTTGAGGAATATTTTGTGATTTCACTCATGTAATTTTCTCCTTACTATTCAAATTCCTTGAATTTAGTTGTATTATATATATTTTTTCTTTGTAGATATTTAACCCTTCTGCTTAACGATTCTGATGAAGGGGTGGATGGGGGAGCTTCCTTGATAGGTTTCTTGGTCTATTCTTATAGTACAGCCTGAGACCTTTCTGGCTGCAAGGTCTGGGGAGGGATGCTGTGTGGCTGCAGCTCTTTCAAATGCATCATCACTCCAAACACGAGCAACTGTGTCAGATGTCAGACTTCCCCTACACAGGAATATTGACATCAACAGCTACCCATACAACTTCAAATTTAAGCAACATTCAATTAGTCATGATCATAATGATGTATCATGACTAATCAGTCATTGAATATGTAAAATTGAGAATTTCTAGACTTTCTGTACGAATCTGTTTGAGAAACAACATAATATCACTACCTTAAATAAATGAATGACTTCAAAATTAAGAGTACTGTAGCTTTGTGGACGTCATTAAGTCACAGACCAGATAATTATTATGGAGGCATGAGATTTTTCTGTGAATAGAAGTATTTGAAATCAGATTGCAGTAATCTTAAAACATTCCCCATACATGATTCTGAGTGCCACCACTTCTGTGGTGATTTTTGGTATGATTACTTTTTTCTTTGTGTCATTTATGCACTTTGCTGACAAGGATACAGCCTGCTTGTGCTTGGCGGGAAATAGGGCCTTGATGAGATTTCTTTACATAGAAAGTGTTCTAGAGTTTTTTCTCTTTAGTTAGGCATCAATCCTAACCTTCTCACCATCATTCTTAAATTATAGCTCCCTTTACTTTTATGAGAAGAATAAGGCCTCTGCTACGAACCCCTTTTGTTTTGTTTGTCTGTATATCACCATGTGTGTTCACCTCTTATTTCTGTATTTGAGGTTGAGTATCAGTTTAACTTACCTTACAAAGGCTACTTAAAACACCTGTGCTTTGATCCATCCACTTTGTTTAGAATACTTTCATTCAGTTAAATCATTTATACTTTACTTTTTAAAAAAGATCAGAACTGTGTCTCTATGTATTAAAAAGTCAGTGATATCAGTTGGAAATATTTCTTTTCTTCTTCACATGTGTGTAATTAAGTAGTTATATTGCAATGTGTATACTTTGATTTTTTAACTTTATACTATAATATTTTTATCATCTTATGAAGTCTAATATTATCTTTAATGATTAAAATACCTTATTGAGCTTTTACGTAAGAATTTTCTTTTTTGTTCATTCTATTGTTCTATCTTTCAATTGCTTGTAAGTTTTTATAGACTGGTTATCTCTATGTATGTAGAAGTTTTATTCTTGAGAAATATTTAAGGAAAAAGAGAGTCTGATGCTACTAGGTCAGAGGACATAATTAATTTATGTCCTTTAATACACATTGCTGCACAGGTTTCCAGGATTCATTTTAACCCAATTAAAATATCAGTTATACATGTTCTTATATGTAAATGACATGACATTACTCTAATGTTTGTATTTAATGCAAATAAGCATATTTCCATATGTTAGCTATGTTTCCTTTTGTGTGAAAACATTTTTATGTCTTCTATTGTGATACATTTAAAAGAGCTTCCCAGGTATATATAAATTACATTTAGATTTGATTCTTTGTTATTCTTTGTATGGATAACTTTTTGAACAATATTTTTTTTCAAAAAATACAAAAGATATTTTGATTTTTTAAAATTGTAAATTTAAATTTGTTTTAACTTAACATGTTAAAAACAAAAATTATATGTATTTTTAGGGCTCCATTAGATGATTTGATTTGTGTATACATTGTGTAGTGTTTAAATCAAGTTAAACATATCTCCTCAAACGTTTATCATTTATATGATGAAAATATTCACACTTCCTTCTTCTAGCTTTAGGTTTTTTTTTTTTTTTTTTTTTTGGTACCGGGGATCAAACTCAGGTCCTTGTGCTTGAGAGGCAGGTAGTGGAACCACAGAGCTAAATCCCTGGCCCTGCTTTAGCTTTTTAATTGCACAGTACATTATGTATAGTTATACTACTGAGTAGTAGCACACTAGAACTTCCTACTCCTATCTAGGTATAACTAAGTACTCACTGATCAAACTTCCCTCCCTCCTTGCTTCCTCTAGCCTCTGGTAATCATCATTTTACTCTCAATTTCTATGAGATTAACTCTTTTATGTTCCACATATGAATGAGACCGTGCAGTACTTGTCTTTCTGTGTCTGACTCATTTCACTTAACATAATGATCTCTAATTCCATCGTCACAGATGATGAGATTTTATTCTTCTTATGGCTGAATAGTATTCCATTATGTATGTGTACTACATTTTCTTTATTCGTTGTTCAGCTGATGGACACCTAGGTTAATTCCATCTCTTGGCTACTATGAATAAAATTGTAATGAATAGGGAGTATAGATGTCTCCAAGACCTACTAATTTTATTTTCTTTTGATTTAACTAGCAGTGGGATTGCTGGTTAACACACTGTCTTATTTTTAAATTTTTGAAGAGCCTTCATCCTGATTTCCATAATGACAGGATGAATTTACATTCCTACCAGCAGTATACAAGGCATCTCTTTTCTCTTTTGTCTTTTTGATCTCTAATTGTGGTTTTGATTTTCATTTTTCTGGTGATTAGTGACATCGAACCTTTTTTTTATGTACCTGTTGGCCATTTGCTTATTGGTTATTTTTTAATAGGTACTTTTTGGTACTGAGTTTTTTTTAGTTCTTCATAGCTTTTTTGGATATTAACACCTTGTCAGAGGTATAGTTTGCAAATATTTTCTACAATTCTGAAGGCTATCTATGCTAATTTTTTTAAAAGAAACTTTTAAAAACCAAAGGGGTAGATTAATAAAATATGAGAGGAAATTAATGGACCAAAACTTAAAATACAGAGTTGAATAATAATTCAAAAGATATTTACTTAAGTAAATTAATAAAATAGGCTATCTTTAGTAACCTATTGAAGTAAGAAAATGCAAGCATTAGGATTGAAGAGGTTATAAATGTAGACAAAAAGGAGGTCATTCATATTTTAATAGGAAACAGTATGTACTAATATATTGAAAAATTTGGAAGTGGCCAATATTGAGGAAATTACAGATTATCAAAATTGAGTGAAGAGGAGTTAGGAAACCTGAATGCACTGTTACTCAATTTAAAAGATGAAAATTTAATAAAAGATAAGTAAAATAATAAATAAAATAAATAAATAAAAAATGATAGGGAGCTCAGAAGCTTTTGCTGCTGAATAATTTCATCAAACATTAAAAGAGGAAAAAATCCATACATTGCATACTTTCAGAAGCAAAGATCATTTCTGACACTAAAAGTATTATACAAAACAGAAAAAGAATTACACGCATTAAATGTGATTAATCACTCTTATTAATACAAGCATAATTACAGAAATCCTAAGCACCTGAATTCAACCGTGCCTTAAAACAATGCTTTTTCATTGCCAAGGGTGATTGGCAAGTGTGGTGGTTGATTGTCAAATTGAGTGGGAATGCCCAGCTGAATTGAGTCAGCATAGTTCTGGGCATGGAAGACCCACTTTAAGGAGGGTTGTTGTCCTAACAGGATAAAAGGAGAACAAGAGGGAAGGCTTTCAGCTTCCCTTGGATCTTCCTTGGAGGAGCTTTGTTGTGACTGCTTTTCTTTGGAGGAGCTTTGGGTCTTTTTGTTTGAATGAGCATTAGCTGTTTTCTTCTGGGGAGCTTCAATTCTCATCTTCATCTTGGGCATCATCTCCTGGCTTCAAGTGCAGATCCTTCAGCCTTTTGGCACAGACACTTCCTGCACCAGCCCTTGGGCCTTTCTGTTGCAAATCCTTCTGTCTCCCATTGCGAATTCTTCGACCTCCTAATTCAGACTTGCACAGGACATTGCTGTGGGCTCCAAGCCTTCGACTGGATCTTTCAGGTCTCCCATGCACAGATAGATGTTTTGCATTCTTTTTTTTTTTTTTTTTGGTGACAGGGATCAAACTCAGGACCTTGCGCTTGCCAGGGAGGCACGGTGCCACTGAGCTAAATCCCTGGCCTGATTTGCACCCTTCTACATCTGACTTTAGTAAGCATTGACTAATACAGCAAGTGAAGGCTCCTACAGTAAGTCTAATAAGACTCAGAGGTGTGGACCAGGTGAGAAATGCTTGGATTCAGTAGCTATTTAGATTCACTTTCTACTTTGAAGAATTAATCTGATTAATCCAGATGTGTGATTTAAAAAAAATACAGAGGAGAAAGTAATGCTTGAGGGTTTTGTCTGAAACAGTGGAATGATGAGCATGTGTACGAGAGCATGTGTATGTGTGGGGGGTCACTATCAGGTGTTCAGTTTGGGAAGTGCTAAGTTGGTGATGCCTAATGAAGTTTTTCCTTTCTTCCTTGTCTGTCTTTCTTTCTTTCTTTCTTTCTTTCTTTCTTTCTTTCTTTCTTTCTTTCTTTCTTTCTTTCTTTCTTCCTTTTTCTTTCTTCCTTCCTTCCTTCCTTTCTTTCTTCTTCTTTCTTTCTTTCTTTCTTTCTTTCTTTCTTTCTTTCTTTCTTTCTTCCTTTTTCTTTCTTCCTTCCTTCCTTCCTTTCTTTCTTCTTCTTTCTTTCTTCCTTCCTTCCTTTCTTTCTTTCTTCTTTCTTTCTCCTCTCTCTCTTTTTTTCTTTCTTTCTCTCTCTCTCTCTCTCTTTCTTTCTTTCTGACAGTGTTACTGTGTAGGCAAGGCTGGGCTTGAACTTGCTCTGAGCCTCTTGTCTCAGCTTCCCAGCTGCTGGGATTACAGGTGTGCACCATCATGCCTGGCTGCCTAATAAATTTCTAAGTGAGCCACTAACTTTTCCTTAGCATTTAAAGACCTTTTACTACTTCCCATTTATTTTCTTACTAAAGAATTTTAAAATAGATTCTTTTAAGTGGTCAATAGAAGCATAGGTTGTAACCTACTAAATAAAACACAGAAAGAAATAGAAAGCATTTCAATATATATGCTAATTTGTTTTATTTATACCGCTAGGTCCTCTCAGTTCACTGAAAAGTTTTGTGTTATTATCTGTTTCTTTTTTATAAGAGTCTTTTTTGTCTATGACTTATACTCTAGCATTTTGGTCATTGTTTTAAGATTATGATACACAGTGTATTGACTAATGTTATTCTTTAATTTGTTATGAAATTTTGCTTTATTTTTTCATAGAAGCAAGAAGAGTTTTTTAAAATGTTTTTTATTAATATCTACTTATATTACATTGAAATAAAGTTTAAAAAAAAGAAATTAAAAAAATGTTGTAAAAGTCAGTACTTTAGAACATTTGGATATTTACTTTCCATATGTTTCCAAGTGAAACCCAAACCAAAATAAGTTAACTCACTATTCTCTAAGGGAAGGATACCAGTTAGTGTTTTTCAGGGCAAAGATTTTTTAATGAATATTGAATTTCACAGGTATATACATATGAGTTAATGTGGCTGATATTTTAGCAATCTTCAGTCAGTTTCAAAGGCAGAGCATTAAAATGTTGTTCAATATTTAGTAAGTGAAGGTGACCATACAGATGCCTGGACTAGGGAGACACATGTTAGAATTACCTGGAGTAATTTTTCATGTTACATCTGTCCTCCTTCTGGCTGAAAACCATGAGGCTGACATGATAGAATCAAGGGCAGAAATGAAGACATGTAGATCTCAGGATGGAAAGCCTGTCTCTAAACCTCCATTTTATATGTGTGTGTGTGTGTATGCATATATAAAATTTCCAATTACATGTACATATATTCTCCAATAATAAATCAAGTTGTGAATACTCCAGGGTAATACTTATAAACGAGTACCTGGAGGGCAAGCAGGTATCCTGTCATGTTGATTAGCAGATCTGTAAGACTTACAAGCCAAAGGAACAGGTAATAGATGTAATGTTCCAGTCAGATAAAATGAAACTCTGATATTTTGAATTTTGAAAATCAAGGAGCCCAACAGATATTTCTTCCTCAAGTTGAAGGATGTTTTACCTCAATGCAGAAGACCCCACTGGATGCCTGCAACTGAAGCCCATGTTCTCCAACTTGAAATATCTTTTGGTGCTTGAACTTGTGTTTTGTGGAAACCTGAAAGAAAAATTCTCACCATCATTTATGGATTGTTGATTTCAGCCTAAATTTTGTTTGCGAGGCTTTGATGCTAGTCATTGACTACCTCACAGGAACCTCAGAAGCCTTGTGGGGTTATCAGTTCTAAGGACACCAGCTTCCTGAGTGCATTAGGTGGAAAAGACTTCCCAGCAAAACTGAGTGAAGCACTCTGCTATATGGAAACAGTTTGTACTACTTAAATGCTAGAAGATGTTTCTCAAAGACAATGATGCTTATTTGTATAGTACTTAAGACAAAGCCAGTAATCTTAACAATAGATTAAAAACATGGGCCATTTGTCTGTAAAACTTTGTTCCTGTTTCCATGGTAACATATTGATGATGTGGTTTAGAAGATATATCTTATTAATCCCAGTACTAGTAGGCAGGAATCATTTAATCTGAAAAACAGTATCAAATAATTATGATAAAAAGTTTTAAAAATGAAATTAAACATGTTCCTCTTTCACAAGATTTTGAATTACGACCTCTTTTATCACATCATTCTTGGCAGCCAAAAACCTATACCAGAGTTTAGATTTTGAAAATTATAACAGAAGAACTGTATTAAGATCAAGCAGATAGCTAGTCCTAGTCCACTGGATCAAAGGCTATTAAAGATTATTATTTGGGACACATTTTTTTCACTTCGTGAAAAAGGATGTAACAATCTAACACTGTGGCTGTGAGTAAAATCTAATTGCTCCTAGATTTCATTTTATTAATTTAAAATGGCAACAAAGGCAGCTTTATTTTTGTCAGAGATGTTACCATGAGGGAATCTTTTCTTGTTCATCTAATTCCCCCAACAAAGATTTAAACTCTTGTCGGACTAGTACCCTCAATAGTGCTTGATACATTGCTGAGGAAATCTTTGTTATAAATGACTTATCAATGACATTCAGAAATGCATCTTTTGGGTAAAGTATTTAGACTTCATCTTTTGTTTCCTTCACTTTCTCATTATTCATTTGCCCCTGAAAACTTAATCTGTTTTTACTAGTAGTTTAAACTTGGCAAAAATGTTTGCTCTATCCATCAGGGATTTTAAATTACTTAATTTTGTGGGTCCCATTTTGTTAAATGAAATTACTATTCAAAAATCCCTTTTCATCTTGTTGACTTTTTGTATTAAATCAGTTAATATCATAAAAGTCCTATTGAAAACTATTATGTTCTTTAGGAATCTGAATTTTTTTCATTTCTCTTTCCTTGCATTGAGGTGATGTTGTGTTTTCAAAAGTGCCCCACTTGCTTAGAATCTTTGCCTGTTTGTTTTCACCACTTTTCATGTGAATTTTTTGTCTAGGGTCATTCCTGAGCATACGCTGTGACTGTTCTTGTCCACATGTGCTGCCTATTGCTCCTCTACTGTCACATTAGTTATTTCCTCCTCCAGCTTTCTTCATCTTTCCTAGCACTCTTTAAGGTACTTCTCTGGACCTCTGCACTGAGCTTCTCAGAGACATGCCTCTTTTGACAACGTGTAGCATTTCTTCCTGCTCAGTTACATTGCAAGATATGTGAGGGCAGCTGCTTTTCATTTTCCTACCATAATGCTAGGACAGGCTCAGGATGAATATCTACTAATCTTATGTTCTCTGTTTAGGATTTTAAAACTTTTTAAAACAGCATTTTTCAAGGGCCTGATCATTGTACTGCTCCCATACTCTACTGCTTAACCCTCTGAGGTTCACAGATTTCCTTAATTGTTCAGTGTGGTTGCTCATTCTTAAGAGTAGTTAGGATTTTTCAGCCTGTGATGTTTATTGACATAAGTGACTTTCATTTATAACTTAATTTCCTTTAAAATGCCGAAATCATTCTGATAACTTTTTCCTTAAAAATAGAAAGTCTGGAAAAAAAGGTTTCATTTAAACTTTCATTTAAATGTAAACATAATATTTTCATTGTGATCCAGAAATTTCACTATTATATTTGCCTAAGATAAATGAAAACCTATGTTCACAAAAAGATTTCTATAAGTATGTTGGTAGCTTTACTCATAATACCCCTAGACTGGAAATACAAACATGCCGATTGTCCCAACAGTAGCAGGACAGATAAAGTGTGTAGCATATTCATGCAACAGAAGGCTGTGAGCAACGGACAGGAACATACTCCAGAAACACAGAATCTCACTGATTTCCTGTTACCTTATTAGGCAGGTTCAAAAGAATACATTTTGATTCTGTTTACACACAATTACAAAAACAGACAAAACTAATATATGGTGAGGGTTGGGGATGTAGCTCAGTGGTTCTGCCACCTGCCTCCCAAGCAGAAGGGCCCGAGTTCGATCCCCCGGTACCAAAAAAAACTAATATATGGTGAAAAAGTCAAGTAGAATGGCTACTTTGGGATAGAGATTTAGGAAGGACCCCAGAGGGACTTTAGAAGGGATGATTTGTTCTGTGACTTGACAGGATGTATAAGGATTTATCCATTTGTCAAAATATGGTAAGTTGTACATTTCAGGTTTTTACAGTTCAGTTGTGTACATTTCATCTAAATGAAAAATGCTAACATCTGTGTAAAATGTTTGTTACTTGCAGTGGTATAGCTTAGCAATTCTGAAACTCTGTGTTTTTATAAGACTTGAGAAAATACGTAAGTATGTTAAGGATATTGACAGCCAGATTTCTCAACTATTGAGTGAGGTAATTGCAAATATGGAAACGAGGAAATTTGAATGTACTGTGATTTTTTAAAATGTTTTTAATCTTTGTGTATATTTATATAAATAGATATATAAGCATATAATTACATATACATGTTTATACACATCTGTATATGCATTTGTATTGGTATATACATTTATATGAGGTCCCCTCATACATATAGTATGTATATAAATCAGAATCCTAAAAATAAAGGAAGCATTATGCACATATATGTGCAGCTTTTGGATTTTATCTATCATTTACTAAACGGAACTGGGACTTCTTTGAGAATTACAAATCTGGTCATGTATGAGATGAGAAACTGAAGAAGTGTTGGAGGAATTGTGAGTGCATTTCAAAAGGATACAGAAGCTATCATGAAGAAGTTTCTCTGGCTCACATCTGGGACAATTTGAATTATAAAATTAAATAACAATATTAATAGATTATTTCCTGTTGAAGAAAATAAGAATCTATGGGTCCACTTTCATATGAATGAATCACCAGGTGCCACTCTCAGTAGAGTGCCAAATAATAAATATAGAACGATGATGAGATTCTAACTTCATCAATTCATCATTGCATTACTGCCAAAAATGCGGAGCCTCAATCTAATCTTGAGAAAACATCAGAAGAATCCAAATTGGCCTGCAGTCTTCAAAAATATCAAGTTGAAGATACACAAAGGTTGAGAAACTGTTCCACACTGACAATACTAAAGAGAATTAACAGTATATATGATCTGAGGTTTGAGCTTAGCAATTCTGAAACTGTGTTTTTATGAGACTTGAGAAAATATGTAAGTATGTTGAGGAACCTGGGCCAGGGAGTGGGGGCCCAGCTATAAATGACATTATTGGGATAGTGAGTCAAATGTACATGGGAATTTTTAATTGGTTATTATTGTGGAAGCAGTGTTAAATTTTCTGATCATGATAACTATATTGACTATGTAAGAGAAATTTGTTTTAGAAAATACACTTGAAGTGTTCAAGAATAAAGGAACACAACAACATGCTCTTAAATGTTTAGAAAAATTAGTCATACTGTTTTTTGGTGTGTGTCTGTATGTAGATAGATAGATTGATAGAATTACTGAAAATGATAAATAAGGCAAAATGTAAGCCATTGGAGCAAATCTGTGCATCTTAATGATTTCAACTACTATAATGAAAAACCATAGACTGGTGGCTTATAAACAGGAGAAATTTATTTCTTATAGTTCTGATGCTAGAAAGTCCAAGATCAAGGGGCTGGATATTCAGCCTCTGAAGGTCTGCTTCCTTGTGAGCTGACTTCCTGTTCAGTTCTAACATAGTTCAAGAGGTGACATAACTCTCTGGAGTCTTTTGTAGAGAGGCACTAATCCCATTGATGAAGGCTCCATTTTCATGACCTAATCCCCTTTCAAATATCCTACTTCCTAATACCATCACATTGGCAGTTAGGATTTCAACAGGAATTTTGAAGGGAGGGGACAGATAGGACAAGACATTCAGCCATGGGTAAGGTGTATACAGGCATTTCTTATACTGTTCTTACAGTTTTCTGTAAGAGTAAAACCCTGTCAAAATAAAAGTTATGCAAGATCAATTGAAGAAATAAAAAGCCTAAAGAATGATGAGAGTATGATAGTATTCAACTATTAAAATTTAGATTAGAAAAAAATAGAAAAAATTTATACTACAAACTGAAACTTCTTTTTCATCCCCTTAAATATTTATTGAATTTAATATTTATGTGATTAAGTTTTCCTAGTGTATTGCTACTCTTCAGGATTTGTTAGGGCAATTTCATAGAATTATGAGCTCTTGGGGCTGATGGATCATAAGCTTCCATTTGATTCTTGAATTGCTTCTAAACTCTTCTGGATAAATGATCTTTTATATTTAAATATCTAATTCACTTTATCAAGTCTAGGAACACTTATTCTGCTATTCCACCCACTGGTTTCTTTTTGACCCAATTATTAATACCATTATCATTGTATCTCACAAAGTAATATCCCATGTCCTACCCCAAACCAAGAGAGTGGCTATTCCTCTGGTTCCCAAACTGTATCCAAATTCACAGGGATAACTAGGATATATTTAAAATTTCATGGGAAACAGTGATATCTATTGAACAAAACTTGACATCGTTCACAGTTGTAGTATTATCTTGGTATGGTTCAGTTTTTATGTTAGATTCCTATAATTCTTTCATTTGGGTCATATTTTTATTAAGCCATGTTTTTAGTGATTAATAAAAACCATGAAATCCATAGGGAATAGAAAATGAAGGTGTTGGTGTATAATGGGATTCTATGATTGGGGAAACTGTTCATCATCCAACTTGCTTTGCTTGGAATTCTAACTTACCCTGAATAGTGAATGTGATAATGATACCCAGTGTAAGCTTTTATATAGATTCCCTAGAAGAAAGGCAGTGACAGAACTTTGTGAAGTTAAAAACATTAGACAAACACAAGTCTTTAACATCTTGGTTAGTGTGTTACTATAATTTTTTACTCGTCAAGCCATAGAATTGAAAGTTTATTTAGTTGAATTGATTTCCTTAGTAAGCTTTCCTTATCATGCAGTTTGCCTAGGAGCATCTCGGCAGTATGGGATTTGGCATTCATCTTCATTCATTTCCTTGCCTGTTCTTGTATGACAGTGCTGATGAGTAGCAGAATGACCATAAGGCTAATATCAAATAGTAATTATGCTTATTACTTCACATCTGCATGTAATTTAAGTTTTACAATATATTATTATTTGAAAGATTCACTATGTAGATAGATTTTTAATATTTCAGTGTTCATATTTTATCAAATAGAGTAGCAATCTTAGTAAAATATTTCACTGTTTTAAGAATCATGCAGCTGTAGTAAGTACACAAAGGAAACAGGATGTATGAACATTCTATGAAGTTAAAGATTAGAATTTGAAGCTTAATATAAACAAGAAGAAACTAAAAGCTAGGTCATAGATTATCCTAGAAAGTGTCAAAAAAATGTTTTAAAGACAGTGTGATTCATCTTTGTCATACAAATGAGAAAACTTGAAGCCCAGAGACATGGAACAAGAAATCTCACGATAAACTGTCCTCATCCCAGAATGTTTTCTTGTTCTCACTTGTCTGTGACAACCTATTTCCTGTCTGAAACAGAGAGAAAACAGCTGGCTATTGATCTCAACACTGCACACAAACCATTAGTGAAGGGCTTAGGCTCAGCATGTTATTGTCACATATTGAGGAAAGGGCCAGGCTGTTTGTCATTTGTATAAGGATCCTACTACTGAATGACCAAGAAGCCACCTCAGAACCAGCTAGAACTCCCCTCCCCAAGAAGAACAATGAGCCATTCAGAGAATGTATTTGTTCACGTATAACAGATGTCTAGGAATAGAATTTTAGGCATACAGGCTTTTGTGTGGCTGGATCTAGGGGTTCAAGGTTGCTATTATGACTTAGTATCTTTCTCTTGGCTCAGCCTTCCTTTTGGTTGGCTTCATTCTCAGATAAGCTCTTTCCCAGGACTTTACAGGGAAACACAGAACTACTGGTTCTGATGAGCAGTAGGGAAGAAAGGTTATGTTAGAGTAGACTATTTTATCTGGAGTTCTTCAAAACTTAAACTGGCTCCAATAACATTTTGTTTATAAATGATAATGGAAGCAGCATATGCTTTTGTGACCCATAAACTGCTGTATATCTCAGAGGCATCAGTATTTCAAGTGGTCATAACTTTTGTACAAATTCTGTGCAAATCCACAATTACCTATAGAAGTGCAAGATGTGGAAAAAGCCTCAAGCTTGAAAATAATGGGAAAGTTATGGCTAACTCCTAACAAGATAAAATTTTAGCAATAAGAAATCACAAAAGTAGTCCAGGGCCAGTGGTTTACTGGGTTTGAGTACACTGCAAAGCAGATAGAATCTACATGGCTAAGGGAGGAGAAGTCAGAGCTCTCAAATGTTGGGTGGAGCACAGGCATGAAACACAACAGTGTGAGAGCAGAGCACACACTCAAGAGAACATGGTCTGAGCGCCAAAGCCCTCTGTTCGGGAAGTGATGTAAAGAATGGCCACAGTAAGGAAGGGCTGAAAGGTAGCAGTCAGCAAGTTTGGAAGTTCCTGATAAAACATAATAATTATCTGGTCATTTTGTGTTTTGCCGCTTTTAGTCATGTTCATTAATTTATTTCTCTTCTCTCTACTTGGAAATTGCTTCTTTCAGATTTCTCCAAGTCTTACTTGCTTACCACCTTCCTAGATGGGTATTCTTCTGTGTGGGAATTCTGCTGGTGCTGAGTGTATCTATTCCAGATTTGCCTTCCAAGGCTGTACTTGAAAATCACTGGGGCTCAATCCTATTGATCCCCTCAATCTCTTTAAAAACCCCACTGCCTGGTACACCATAATGGTGATCAAGTCTTAAGAATTAGTGTCAGCATACACTGAGTGTCCAGTGCTCCTTCAGTCTGGTAAATAACCCTTCCCACATACACAGTTACCCAGACAAATGGTCCTTGGTTTCACTGAGGAAGATCTGCATTATAAATTTCTGGCTGTGTATCAAGCAGGCATGGCCTCCTATTTCTTGATTCAAAAGGAAAGTTCTGGGTTTATGAATGTACTCAAATCTAGGAACTCATTGAGGTGCTCTGATTTTCTGTTTTATTCAAGTTAATTTTTTGTTCACTTAAGCCAGAACTTTTCTGCTTAGATAGATGAAGAAACCAAAACCACACTAGGCTGCCCTGTTCAGTTCCAGGAATACAGTTTTCTGGCCAAGTTGCCAATGCTAAAAGATTTCTGCTGGTCAGTTCATTCTGATTACAACTTTGGTTGTGTCCATTATTCTAACAACACTCACATTTCTTTAGATAGTAAGTGCTTCCGCTTGGTCCCTGCCACACAGAGATTTCATCTTCTTGATGGGTTCAGGGAACACAACTGATGGCAGCAGATCTTGCATGAACTTCGGGCCTAAAACACAAAGCCAGGACCTTCAGGAGGAGTTTCCATAGGACATACACAAAGGATGGGCACACAGGTCTTACATAGTCAGTTACTTCTAGCATTCCAGTCTTTCAGAGTCTTTGAATTTATACCATGGAACCTCATTTTAGTGTAGACCACTTGTGGAGGTTAGGGTAAAGTGTCAACCTAACTGACTTTGAGACCTTCCTGGGGACTGAGGGAGCACACTTTTGAGTAGGTCATGTTGGCATACTCTGGATACTATATATGGTCCTTGTCCCCTTCCTTTCTGGCACTGTTTCCCTTGTGCTGCTTCCTGTTTGCCATGAACTAAGCATATTTGTTCTGCCATACCCCTCTGCCATGTTTCTGCCTTAGACTCAACTGCCCATAGACTGAATCTCCAGAAACGATGAGCCAAATTAAAATTTTTCTACTTTAAGTCATGAGTGTCAGGTATTGTGTCTGTGATAGAAAGGCTGATACACCAATAGATTTCAGCTCACTGAACTCAGCATCTCTGCCCTTTATCCACTGAAAAATTTGCTTCATTTATGCTTTTGTACTCTTGCAACTAGAATGTAAGCTCTTTTAGGACAGAGATTTGGTTTTGTTGACTCTGTAATGTCTCAGATGTCTGGCATAGTGCCTGCTATAGATTATCAGGATGGTCATTGTGTGATTTTTGAAGACTGTCTGGCTCACTTACTGTATCTGTTCATTCCTTGAATATACTGAGCATGGTGCTAGTAATGGCAAGTAGTAGAGCCATAGAAGGTAAAAGTAAATGAGTTGTCCATAAACAGAGAAGTGGCCAGGATTGACACCTTGAAGACAGAGGGGTAGAGGGGTGAGAGGTGAAACTTTTCAGCTAGATAGTGACCACACTGTGTAGTGTGGTAGACATCATGAGAGAAGCTTGTCTGGTATTGGCAATTGTGAGAAATCCTTGGAGCAATTTAAGCCAGGAGTGACAGCACTTTATTTTATTTCTAAAATTGTTTGGAGAATAGGTTGAGCAAATCAAGCATAGAAGCAAGGAGATTAATTAAAAGGCATATTTTTGGTTCAATGTTAGCTTATCATTGGGCAGGGTGGCACTGGTAGCTCCGTTCATCTGCTATTGTCCTTGGTTCTATGGTAAAGTCTGGTGTTGTAGCCTTACTGTGAGGGTGCAGCTGCCATGGCGACTGCAGCTGCAATACAAACCTCTCACTCCTGTTCCAAAGCCACACAGATGGAGCCCAGTGAATGGGAAGCTGAGTTTCATGAGGGCAGTATGCCTGGGGAGGGCTTTTCTGGCATGCTGTGATGTTTCACTCAGCAAACTTTTGTACTGGTTTTATTAATCAAGTTGCTTTTATATGTAAAAATTTCAGAATTAGAGTTATACTTTGATATGTTAATACAAATAATATAAATGCAATTTATAGATAATTCTAAGTCAGAGCAATTTTAAATTTTCAATTTGTTTTATATAATAGGTTATAATATTTATATCATATAATATGAAATCATAATGCAATTTATAGATAATTCTAAGTCAGAGCAATTTAAAATTTTCAGTCTGTTTTACATAATAGGTTATAATATTTATATCATGTAATATAAAATCATAATGAACTGTAAATGAAGTTATAAATATAATAGCATGTTTTACAAATTATGAAATTATAATTATATTTTATTTGACTTTATTTTTGCTATTTTTATTCAAAGTACCAAGATACAAATATGCAAGGAGTTGTATATGAGCTAAACAGCTACATAGAACAACGATTGGATACAGGAGGAGACAACCATTTGCTCCTCTATGAGTTGAGTAGCATCATTAAAGTAGGTAAGAAACATTTTATATCCTTTTAGGAAAACTGGACCAAAGATTCTTTTCCCACATTACCAAATTTGTCAAAAAAATTGATGTACTATTAAATCATGGATAAAAGTCATTCATTTACTTCTATTCCTAGACCAGGTTTGAAATGTAAATCCTTTATTATGAAAGTACCAGAATGGGTCAAACCTAAAAGTCCCAAAATACTAAACTCAAATAAATATTTCCCTAATGTATAAATAGAACGTACTATGCCTTTAAGACTACTTTTATTTGGGCAGTATAGTTTTATTGAATTAATTCACATCTTGATAAATAAAATCATTATTTTTTAAGGAAAAGGTAAGCATTTTGAATTTATTGGCTAGATGACAATTTTAATACATAAGAAATGACATACTGTGAAAAGAATGAGGAATATATATCTGAAAAGTAATTTTTAGAAAGATGCACTATTTTTAGAACAGATATTTTTTAAGATATTCACTATGAAAATTCAGTGGATATAGTGATGGTGATAACATTTATCATGTACTTAATCATATGCCAGGTACTTTTCCATGGATATTATATGCATTAATTTATTTTCATTATAATCTCATGAAATACTTTCTATTATTATTACCTTTTACTGATGAGAAGCTGCAGAACAGAGAAGCTAAATCTTACCCAAAAACTCCTAGGGGAAAAAGAGTTAAGTAAAATTTAAGCAATCTCTCTAAAACTTATCCTATTCATTGCTGTGGTATTGCCTTATGTGACCCTGAAAGAATTTTAGGGAATTATGTTTACTTCCATGGATATGTAGAAGTTCAGATCATCACTTTTGGTTGATTTGTATTTCAGTGATTCAATATTATGAATACCAGTTCTGATATTCTTAACACTTTAAAATTTAAAGACAATTTGTGAATTCTAAATATATTCTGCAATAGTTCTACATATTCAAAATTTGACAAATATATTATTACATAGTATGTTGCCTGTGATACGCATTTGAGAATGTCACATCATAAAATTTTCAATCACTAATGAAAAATGTATGAAGTTATTCTAATAATGTTGTTGAATAAAGCCATGTCTTATTTTGCTCTGTTTACTGTATAACCAACCACTGGCTACTTTAACAAATTCATTCTAAAGACTCTTTGACACTCACCTTTGAGAATTGGTTCATGTTATGTTCTTTCATTGAAATTAGTTTCTTTTTTATTACTTTGGCAGCCACGAAAGCTGATGGATTTGCACTGTACTTCCTTGGAGAGTGCAATAATGTAAGTATCTATATTTAGATTTTGGTGCTCTAGATAAAAAACACTATAAGCTCTTTAAAAAGCTATTATATTACAAATAAAAGATATATGTACTATAGTTATTAGCACTCTAAACTTATTTGTATTTTGTTTTTATGTGTAATTAATACCAGTCAAGAATAGCATGGCAACTTTTAGACATAAAATCTTAGTGCATATTTATTTATTTACTTATTTGTTTATTTATGTTTTGGTTCATAGTGTCCTGCATCATGAATGGCATTTCTGGAATTTGTGTCTTTTACAAAAATTATTTCAATACTCTGGCCTGGGATACCATAGAGGAGAGCTTGTGCCCATTGCATGCATGATCTGTGTTAGAATAAAATAAGAATAAGTGTTTAGCACTATCTGTGCTATAAGGCTCTGAAGGTCAGCTCTATACAAGTACTAGGACAGAGTTACTGTGTCTGGATCCCTGTGCCATTGCATCTGTGTCTTTGGTCATTGAAGCCCATGCAGAGTCTCAGCTGTTGTTGTTTTGCATTTCTGGGGGACTTTAACAGGGACATAGTCTACTTCCAAATGCAACATTCATGGGGATTTTCAAGAGTATTTCAACATGTTCAGTCACTGATATTTGATTTTTGTAATGACATTAAAAACATGTACATAATATTGTAGCAAGATCTTAGTTAATACTTTTATTTCTAGCTTAAAATTCATTTATAAATTTATTTGACAGACATCTGTATTTCTTATATGTTGAGCAATGCTACCTGAGAATTGAGATGTTTTTGCAATATGACACCTATATTCTTGAGTAAGCAAATTATGAGCTATTGACATTATATAGCATGTCAATAGAAACAGAGAAAAAAGAGTGTTATTTTGAATTCTATTTAATAATACAATGATACAAAGTATAAAAGTAGTTCCAGAAAAATATTGGCTGATTTAATTAACTCATAACGGATCCTCTTTATTTCCGCAGCCACTCTTTTCCTTAGTATTATGTTAGCTTACTTACATTTGTTACCCCCACAAAATTAGAGGCTGCTTTAGGGCCATGACCTTTGGTCACTCATGTTTGTATTTCCCTGGCTCTACTCCGAGATGCTTCATTGAAGTAGCCAGACAGGAAAGTTTAGTAAAGTACTTTGAATTTTACTACCACTTCCACTTCCAAAGACTTTTAGCTATATTTTAGACACCGATAGTATTTTTAAATGGCTAAGCCACTAAAATAACCAAATATTACATTTTTCCTGTTGATTTAAAGAAATTCTATTTTTCCTTCTTCAATTATATAAGGAGGGCTGGAGCGGTTGAAGGAAGGGGCAGGGGAATGGGAAAAAAATAAGAACCAAGGTGTATCATGTACAGGTACAAATTCCCAATGATGAATGTGATTATAATATATATCTAAAATGTACCAATAAACTCAATAAATAAAAAAATTTCTAAAGTATTAGGGGTTTTATTTTTTTACTTCATATTAAATTTATTTTAACTAATACATAAAATTATAGGTGCTAATGAAGTACCATGTGATGTTTCAATACGTGTATACATTGAGTAATATTTAAACATATCTACTTAAATACTTATTACTTCTTTATAGTGAAAATATTTTAAATCCTTCTAGCTTTTGAGATATACAATATTTAGTTGTCATCTTTAGCCATTCTACTGGGCAGTTTCAACCAGAATTACTTACTGTTATCTAACTATAACTTCATATCCATATATCAGCCTTTTCTCATCCGTCCTTCACCTGTTACTTCCCCCAGCAATGGTAACTACCATTCTACTCTCAACTTCTGAGTTCAACTTTTTAGATTCCACATGTCAGTGAGATCTTCCTCCTACACAACTGTGCAATTTTCCATTATTTTTATGACTGACTGATGTGTATGTAGCTCAGTGTTATCATGCCTTCTGTGACCACCTCCATCCAGGCAGCCTGCAGAGCTGGATCTTCAGTCCAGGGTGGACCTGGGTCTAGGTGGAGCTCAGCAGATGTTCTCTGTGTTGAAACTTGGGTCTTCGAGTCAGCAGTCATAGTAGCTGTTCACGTGAACAGAAGAGACAAGCTTCAACAAGGACACTGCCAGGGCACTCTGGCCTCTTATGTTTTGGGCCAAAGAAGGCAGGAGGGTTGCTCTGCAGAGACTCACAGGACCAGCGCAGCTGAAGAGTGGAACATTCCCCAAAACAGTGACTTGGACAAGCTGGATTTAGATTCCAAAACCCATGTTCTTATTGGCAGACTTCTTTACAAATTGACTCCAGTGGAGTAGCTTATTCACATCTGATTTTGAGAAAGCTTTACTGTCTGAAATTTCAAAACTGTAGTTCTGTGTATGCCAAATCTTTCACTTTTACTTATTTTTCACTTTTGTATTTTAAAGGTGGGTATCATATCCTTTCAGATGCAAATAGGGAGCTCCTTACTCCAAACTCTTGGGGCTGCTGAAGGGTGTCTGATGACTCTTTTGAGGTTACTAGTTCCTTCCTCATCCCCTCTTTCCCCATCATAGGGTCTGAATCTAACTGGCTCAACATATTGTCCTTGGAAACAGCAGGCTGCTTGGCAGTATTGTAGTTTCCTCTGACATTTCTAATTCAGATCCCACTGTATTTCTCATGGATCTTAGCTCAGTCTGGAGTTATGCTTTTCAATGATTTATCTGGCTGTATTGCTGGAATATAAACTTCATGAAGACAGAGACTTACCTGCAAGGGTAATTTGGGGGGCATAATACTGTGCTTTTCTCTCTTCATCTTTCTTCTTATGCATTCCACAGAGGTAGAAGGCTCTTCTTTTTTCCTTTATCCAAGATTTCTGTCAAGATTTCTTTCTAGGAAAGAAACACTGTCTTAAGTCTCACATACACACAGGTGTTTCTTAGATGTCTTTAAATAATTGCCACTTGTTTTCTTTTCACTTATTTTTGCATCTTGGTCTTTCCTTGAGGGCCATCCCTCTTCCACCTGAAGTGCATCTTATAGAATTTTCCTCAGGGAGAATGTGCTGATGAGAAACTTTCTCCATTTGTTTTTGTCTGAATATGTCTTTATTTCACCCACGTTTTTCAAAGATATTTCTCTGAAAATGGACTACAGTAAAGTTGCTATTTGTTTCAATGAGTTTTAGTCCTTCATCATAGTGTCTTTTATTTCCTAGATATATTTTCAAAGTTGTCTTCTATTTCTTGAAATTTTATTTCATGAAATGTGTATAACTCTTATATACTGTTTCTGAATAAATTTTTTTTTTAAATTTTTGTTTCATCCACCTCTCACAAATGGTAACTTATTTGCTCATGGGTTTCATGCTTTTTCATTTATTCTTTGTTTTACTGTGAATCATATTTTTCTGTGGGCCTTTAAAATATAATCTCCAGGCTTGTTTTGAAGTTCAATTCCTGCTCCTTTCCTAGGGAGAGACATTCATTTGTTTCTGCTGGTCATCTGAGGTGCTACCAATTCAGAACTATTTTAAGCTGAAGTATCTGGTTGAGATTTTTTTTTCTCAGATTACAAAGTATGGGTTTAAGTCTTGGGCACAATTATAATTTCACAGAGGAGATTTTTATTTTCCCTCTAGTTCCAATTTCAAGATAATATTGCTTTCTTGCATCTTTTTGCAGAGGCAAGTATATTCATCCTTCAGCCTGTGATAAGGAAATAGCCTGCAAGTTGAACTCTCGTCTCCCATTCACCTTGTGAGTTTCTTCTGGGTAGAATCAGTATATCTAGGCTTTGGTTGGTGCTCTCAACAAAGAGCCAGCTTTGAGATTTCCTTACCTTACAGGGTTCTTTTAAGATTTTTCTAGATTCCTTGCATTCTCAGCCCAGAGATGCATTACAAAAGATTTGCAAGGTATTCTTTATCCAGCCTCTAAATAGCCTTTTAAAAAAATTCAAGAATGCCGAATTATCTAATCTGCTGTATTGCTTGGAATAGAAGTCGATACACTTCTAAAATGCAGCAAACCATATTAAATAAAATGGAACATTTCTGCACAATTGAGCTGATACATGTATACCTTCTTTTGTACATAAAAGGTAGCACATAATAGATAATTATAAATATTTTAAAAAATTATTTCCAGAGTGAAATCATCACAAGAAAGTCTTTCTTAAATTCAAATTTCCAAAGCAAAACTATATGCTTTAATAACTAAATTATAATGGTGCAATCCAAAAAGAGATGTAAAGTCTTTAGTGTATCTAAACAAATGCCAAGGATTAAGAACAAGATAGACGGGATTATAAAGTTTTTGCACTTACAAAAGTTTTAATTTCTTATTAATAAGTTAGTAGAAATAAATAGGTCAGAAGTTTCACTAATAGAATTTAAAAGTACACATTTATATTATCAGAGAGAAAAAATTTAAAGAAAACACAGAAATTGTCAGAGGTGGAGGTACATGCCTGTAATTCCAACCAGTCAGGAACTTGAGGCAGGAGGATGGCATGTTTGAGGCTAGCCTGGGCAACTTAGCAGACCCTTTTTCAAAACAAAACTTTTTAAAAGGTCAGGGAGTATAGCTTACTGGTAGAGTACTTGCCTAGCATGTGCCATGCCCTAGGTTCCATTCTGAGCACTACAAAAGAAAACATAGAAAATTTAAGCAGAAGATAGTAAATAAGCCAAATTTTTTAAAGTGCTAAAAATAAAACATAAAATATGACCAAGATTCATGCAGTTACAATAAAATTATAAGTGAGGTAGACTGAGCTACTAAAATAATAAATAAAAATAAACCTCTTACTTAGATCAGGTTAAAATGAAACAAAACTAAACTGTCTTCTATTCCAGCAAAATGCAGAAAAAGAAAAGCAGATGCTTCAGATCAGAAACAAAGTTTAGCTCAAAAAATAAATGCATTAAATTGGAGAAGAAAGTTTTCATTGATGAAGAGTTTAGTCTACAGTGGAGGTAGAGCTATAGTGAAGTTTATGCACTAGATACTTTGTCGTTGAAATTTATAAAGTATAACAAAGCTACCAATGAAAATGAACAGAGTGCAAGAGTATTTTTAGTTATTGACAGATAACAAAAAATTTAGAGGAGGTTAGTAATATCATTACTTAAGTTTATCCAAGTGATACATGTCAAACTCATTATATTAAAGTTTACTGACTTGGATTTCCCTTTCTTTCTCAGTTTGACCCCTAACTTTGCTGCATTCAATCCCGTTCAAGAATTCTTAGAATTCCTATATTAGCAAAAAAAAGAAAAGGAAATTAAATCTTGGAAATTAAACATAATATGCCAAGTAATTTCTTGTATAAAGAAAATGTCAAACATACTTAATTGAATATTTGGACAGTAATGTTCATAAAAATAAATTGTAGTATCACTAAGTCTCTGAACAAAGTTGTCCACAGTGGAAAATATACATTCCTAAGCTGATAAATATTTACTGTGTATGTAAGAAATATTAATAAATAATAACAAAAATAAGTTCATTAATGCGACCCATTTTTATGGTACACTACCATAAGGCAAGCACTGTTCCAGGCACCAGGGATGTACTGTGGGGGATTTACAAACTCTACCTGTGTGTTCTCATACAGTTTGCAGTACTTTACATGCACAGTTAAGTTATTCCTTGCTGTCCCTCACTGAAATGACCTCTAGAAATGTTCTGACTGCCCAATGGCCCACCTCACCTGGGTTGGTCACCAAAGGCAGGGGGTCACACAAAGTACATGTCAAGCAGTTAATTCATTTTTTAAAGTACAACGCTGTTTTTCTGGGTTTAAAATTTTTTTTATGATGCTTTTCAGGTTTTTAAAAATGTGATTTAATTTAATTTTCCTGATTTTGTACCATCAATTAAAAGCAAAAGGAAACAACAACAACAACAAAACTCTACTCTCTTAGTATTTATGAACTTAAACTCTGGAGGTAGAGGAAAGAAAATTGGTATAAACTGAGATCTAAAGACAGTACCAATAAACTATTTGCTAAACTAACCAAGAAAGAAAAAACATAAGTATATATGTTTAGTCATTAAAACAGAAGTGAAACAATAGATATAGTGAAAATGACAAATTATGAGGGGGTATTTGTACAGATCAATATGAAATTTAGATAAAATGGACAGTTTTCAAGGACTATAAATTGCCCCGTCTAGTGCAAATGATAGAAAACTTAATAGTCTAGCACTCAAGGAACAAGTTGAAAATAGTGTTGATATATAACCTCCCCCAAAACCAGCAGGACATTTATTAAACAGACTGGTTTTGAGTACCAGCTGTGGTGAGACACCGTGCCAGACCCAAGGGAGGGATGAAGCGGACTGATGTGCCCCTGGGCTGCTTGTTGCTTACTGCTGGAGCAGCACCTAGGAAGGAACCTACCTGTGCTAACCACACTGTCCCAGAAGTGGCAGGGTGGGGCTCTCCAAGAAGCAGTTTAGCTTTGAAAAAACTTTTGGTTCTGGAGTCGGATCTGTGAATTCTGATTCACCATTTAGTAATTGTGTAACTTTGACAAGATTCTTAAATTTCTAAGCTTCAATTTACCTGCCATTGGTTAAATGTTATAAATGGTTTTCTTTCAAAAAACCATTTTAAAGACCTGTTGAGTACCAAAAAATGTTGAGTGTACAGAGATAAATAAAAAAGTGAGTATTTCTTTCATCAAAGAATGTACAACCAAAAGGAGAGAAAGAAATCAACAGTTACAGCACATGGCCTCTTATGCTAACCAGTGCTTGGGATCATGAATTTGGTGGCACTGAATCATATATAAGGTATTGGATGATGAGCTAATATTTGAGTGCATATTTTAACACCTCCCGTCTTATAGATGATAAATGAAGGATTTCTTTAGGCAGAAGAAATGATTTTGAAACCTCTGGAGCTATTACAGGAAACAATATATTTTGTATCCTGACCTATGCAGTGTCTGACATATGCAAGGTACAGTTGAGATGTTTTATAACAAAAGTATTTTTTCTATAATTAAAGTTTTGCTTAGTTCAATTTTTTTGTGATTTTAATCCTTCTCATTTATTTATACCTAGTCACATATTGTAGCCGATGTATAACATGTTATCCTTATAATTTTTCACGTGTTGTCCATACGTGTAGTTTATAAAAGCTGTAAATTTTATGGAGTCTAATTATGCTTTAAAATTTCAATTCCAAAGTAAGATCACAAATAGCTTTTCATACATTGATTTTTTTATAATAACTTTTCCAAGACATACAGATTTGGTTAAATAGTTGTTTGTTTTTATTTTATTTGAAGACATGAGCAACTAGATGGTTATGAAACCCCTAGATTCATAGAATATTAGCTAAAAGAGACACTTCAAAATTATCTAGTCTTTTCATTTTAGTAATGAGGTAACCAATGTGTCTAATATGGTTAAATGTCTGTTCAGCTTTATGTGGCTAGTGAAAAACCAAAGCCTTTCTTTGAGTTTGATTCCATAGGCTCCCATTCCACTTTTTTTTTTCTGGTCCTGGGGATTGAATTTAAGATCTTGCACTTGCCAGGCAGGCGTAGCTCCACTGAACCACATCCCTGGCCCTTCTGAATCCACTTTTATGCTTTCCTCAAAGATCAGCTGTGCTTTTCCTGCCTTGATAAATTACCTCTTTTAAAGACGTGGAATACCCCACCCCATATTCAGTGATGTTTGTTACCCCCAAACTGGGAAGAATATATTTTAATCAGTTCTGTTGTTTGAGGTGTACAAATTGGAGCAAATAAGAAGAGCGGAATCCAAGTTTTATCTTTAGTACATATACATTAATGTTCCCTGATAATATTTCATTCTTTGTATTTGGAGCTGGTAGTTTGTGTTAATTGTGTGATTTTTTCCAATTGCATAACGGACTCTAGCAGATTTATTTCAAGTTTTAGACCAGTGTGGGTTGCTAGTTGCTCACACTCATCTACAGTGATCTAAATTTGTTTGCTATCCAGTGCCATCTAGTGTCTTGTAAAAAAAATAAAAGCCTATTTTTTTTTTCTTCTAGCAAGTACTTCTAAAATTTAATTGGTTGTGAGTGGAAGTCTTACCATTAAAATGAAGTTTTAAAAATAAAATGATCTTTGAACTGTATATGAGAAAAAGATAAAGCATGTTTTTAGCAAGTGAAATAGTTTTATCTATTATTTGTAACTGGTAGATCTGATTTTTCCATTTCATATTTTTATAAAGTATGTGTCTATTTTCCTGTTCATTTTCCACAAAATTCATTTATATCTCCAAAACTCTTATAATTTGAATGATATTTTGCCTTTTCAGTGAACCCCACCCATTGCATGTCACCTCTACCACCAGTCTTGTAGTTTAAATTACATTTAAAATGTATGTAAAAATTTGCTGTTAACATAAATTTGATTAGTTTATAATGAGTTTCTTTGAAAAAAGTTGGATAATTCTCTTCGTAGCCTTTCTTGGCATTTGGATTGATTTCCAGTCTTTGGGCCATCTCCTGTGTGCTACTTTGGGGGTGAAGGGAGTAGTGGTCACCCCAAGAGCTCTGCAGCACTCAGGAATAGCAGCACCCCTCTGTCATGCTGAAACTTGAGGGCAGCTGATTTCTTCTCTGGAAAGGACAGGTGGTTGAGGTTTAGGACTTCAGATCTTTTCCTTGTTGTTAGGTGTAGTATTTATCTCTAGCCTCTAAAAAATGTTTTGCTAATAAATGTTACATAAATTTACACAGAATTAGAGTGGAAATTAGTTTTTAACACTTGATTTATCAATGGTTCTTATAGATAATACATGTACAGGAGCACTGACACTTTACAAAATACTGTCTGGTGTTGTTTTCATTTATCCTTCTATGAAAATAATGAATATAATATTTTCTGTTATCTTATTGACCTAAATACCCTAGTCAAATCCTTAGTACAATAATTATATTGCTTGCTTCTGAAAAATTAAGTTTCTCTTTCCTTTACATTAATGCATTAATGGAGACTGTCCATCAATGAAAAATGCAAACTGTGTATCTTACAAAATAAATTATAATTATTTTGAAGTATTAAGATCTAAGGCAAGACTGCCTTGCTGCCTGCCTCACAAGCCCAAGGTCCTGAGTTCGATCCCTGGTACCAAAAAAAAAAACAATATAGAAATGCCTGAGATAAATCATTATTGAATTATGGCGACAAATATAACTTGAAGATATAACTAAATTTGGCCTTAAAAGGCTGATGAGTACGTCATCCAACAAAGATGAGCATTGTGTATCTTCAGACAAACAGAGCCAATAACTATGACCCCCCCACACAAAAAAAAAAAAAGAAGAAAAGGAAAGAGAGAGAATGAAAACCTACCATTGGAAACTTGCTCCAGAGTTTACTTTCCATTATCATTCATAGGATATTCTTTGTACAGAATTATCTAAACCAATCATTCATAGGATATTCTTTGTACAGAATTATCTAAACCAATCAGTTCATTTTAAGTTCATTTCCTCGAGTTCTGTCTTTGATAGAGTAAAGGAACAATTGCTCAGCATCCTCTTCATGACTTTCACATAGTCTGAGAAAATAATTGTCATTCTGGTTTTTCTTTAAGCTAAATATACCATTACCTTTAATGTTTTTTTTTTTTTTTTGCAGTCATCTCTTCTTCCTGTTCTTGAATCATTTTCTACGCTTCTCTCAGTTGTAAGAAAGGGTGATGCCTGACTTACATTCAGCCAGTGATGAATACCAGATCTAATGAGAGTCTTCTATGCTATATGTATATTGGTGCATAATAGAAGTACAGCAACTTTAAAAGCAGTGTCAAAAATAAAATAAAATATGGCACCGATTTCTGGCCTTCTAAAAAAATAACATGAAGCTATCATTTATCATCCTATAGGTATTTTTATTTGTAAATGTATACCTAGGACTTAAACATACTATGTTAGGTTTAATCCCTTCTAAAACAACCACTTAGGTATATTTTCACATGCATTGCACTTAATAATAAATACTACTTAAGCATAAACATGTGAGGACACACTTGGAACAAATATGCTTTGAATTTAGTTTCTAGTCCCTTATAATGGTGATTTATTTAAAGATGCCAGGGTTAACTATATAAAACAAATACTAATGGACATGAAAAACCCTATAAGCACTAATACAATAGTAGTGTAGGACCTCAATACCCCATTGTCACAAATAGATAGATCAACTAGACAAAAAACAGCACCGAAATACTAGAACTCAATTTTTTCCATTTCTCATCATTTTTCCTTTCCTTTCTTTCCTTTCCCTGCCCCTCCCACTACCCCTACCCCTTTGGACCTTTTCTTCCTATTTTGCATTATCGATTATTCATTCTAATCATTGGTACATTTTAGGTATATAATATAATGACATTCATCATTGGAAATTTGCAACTTTACATAATCTCTCTTTGTTCTTATTTATTGGAAATAAAGTATAAATAGGGAAGGGTGGAGGGGATGAAGGGAGGGCTAGGAATGGGGAAAAAATAAGAACCAAGATGCATCATGTAAAGGTACAAGTTCCCAATGAGAAATGTAAATATGTTGTATGCCTAAAATGTACAAATAAAAGAATTTAAGAAAATTTTTTAAAAAAGAAAAGAAAAGGAGATCATAATATGTTAACACTATTGAGTATTGAATGACATGCCCTTCTATTACAGACATTAAGTCTGTCTACCTTACTCAGGTTGTAGGTAACAGAAAGTAGTAATATAGTATTAGGTAAACAGTACAATGATAATTCTAAGAATTTTTCTTCTTTCTCATTAAGTTTTCAATAATTTGCAAAGAATTTAAAAAATACTAGAACTCAATCAAACTATTGAAGATATGAACCTAACAGATGTTTACAGAATGTTTCACCCCACAAAATCAGAATACACATTCTTTTCGGCTGCACATGGCTCATACTCCAAAATAGACCACATATTCACTCATAGAACATATTTAGGTAAGTGGAAAGGAATTGAAGTTATGCCCTGTATATTATCACACCATAGTGAGATGATATTGGAGATCAACAGCAAAAGAAACTGCAAAAACTTCATAAACACATGGAAATTGAACAACACACTTCTGAATAACCAATGGGTCACAGAGGAAATTAAAGAAGAACTCAGACAGTTCCTTCAAATAAATGACAATGACAATGACAATGACAATACAACATATGGGAATCTATGGGACACAATGAAAGTGGTCTTATGAGGGAAATTCATAACAATGAATAATCACATTAGGAAAACAGAGCTTGCCCAATTAAACAACCTGATGCTGAACCTCAAGCTTCTAAAACAAGAAGACCAGGACAAACCCATAGCTCATACAAGGGAGGAAATTATGAAGATCAGAGGAGAAATCAATGCAATGGAGACTAAGAGAATGATACAAAAAAATCAATGAAGCCAAGAGTTGGTTGTTCAAAAGAATCAACAAAATTGACAAACCCTTAGCCAACCTTATCAGAAAAAGGAAAGAAAAGGCCCAAATCCATGCAATTAGAAATGAAAAGGGTGAAATGACAACAGACCCAGCAGAAATCCAGAGGATCATCAATACCTACTTCCAGAACCTATATGCCAATAAGATGGAAAACACAGAAGAAATGGACAGATTCCTAGACACGTATGAATTACCAAAGTTAAACGAAGAAGACCTAAAAATTCTAAACAATCCAATATCAACCAATGAAATTGAAAATGTAATTTAAAAATTACCAACTAAGAAAAGCCCAGGTCCTGATGGTTTCACCACTGAATTCTATAAGACATTTAGAGAGGAACTACTGCCACTACTGTTTAAACTCTTCAGTGAAATTGAAAGGGAAGCAATACTCCCAAAATCATTCCTGGAAGCAAACATCTCCTTGATCCTCAAAGAAGAGAAAGATCCAACCAAAAGAGAGAACTATAGGCCAATCTCACTAATGAACATAGATGTCAAAATCCTTAATAAGATACTGGCAAACAGAATGCAGAAGATCATCAAGAAGATCATACACCCTGACCAAGTGGGATTCATCCCAGGGATGCAGGGATGGTTCAACATAGGCAAATCAATCAATGTAATATACTATATCAGTAAAGCCAGGGACAAAAACCATATGATCCTCTCAATTAATGCAGAAAAAGCATTTGACAAAATCCAACATGCATTTATGATAAAAACTCTACAAAAATTTGGAATAGATGGTCTCTACCTCAATCTAATAAAAGCCATCTATGAAAAACCAATAGCCAATATCATCCTAAATGGTCAAAAACTGAAATCCTTCACAGTAACATCAGGAATAAAACAAGGATGTCCACTATCACCACTCTTGTTCAATATAGTTTTGGAAACATTAGCCACGGCAATTAGACAAGAGAAAGAAATGAAAGGAATAAAGATAGGAAATGAAGAAGTCAAATTGTCATTATTTGCAAATGACATGATACTCTACATAGAAGACCCCAAGAACTCCACCAAAAGTCTTCTAGACTTAATAACCAAATTCAGTAAAGTAGCTGGATACAAGGTCAACACACAAAAATCTATAGCTTTCCTCTACACGAACAACAGACTCATTGAGAGAGAAATAGGGCAAACAATTCCTTTCACAATAGCATCCAAAAAACTGAAATACCTAGGAATCAACCTAACAAAAGAAATCAAAGACCTCTTCTCTGAAAACTATAGCACTTTGAAAAAAGATATTGAAAAGGATACCAGAAAATGGAAAGACCTCCCTTGCTCCTGGCTAGGAAGGATCAACATAGTGAAAATGGCTATACTTTCAAAATTGCTATATAGATTCAATGCAATCCCAATTGAAATCCCAGCAGCATACTTCATAGACCTCGAGAAAACAATCCAAAAATTCATTTGGAACAAGAAGAGACCTGCAATAGCAAAAGCAATTCTAGGTAACAGAGACATGACAGGGGGTATTACAACCCCCAACTTTAAACTCTACTACAAAGCTACTGTGATAAAAACAGCATGGTACTGGCAAAGAAACAGAACTGAAGACCAGTGGAACATTTTAGAAGTTGCAGAAACAGTTCCAGACACACTCAGCCACCTCATCTTTGACAAAGGAGCCAAATACCCTCCCTGGAGGAAAGATAGTCTCTTTAATAAATGATGCTGAAGAAATTGGGTTTCAACTTGCCAAAGACTAAAACTAGACCTGTATCTCTCACCATGCACTCAACTAAAATCGAAATAAATTAAAGATCTAAATATAAAAACAGAAACGCTGAACCAACTGGAACAGAGGTTAGGTAGAACTCTTGAAGACATTGGGGTAGGAAAAGACTTTATGAACAAAACCTCAGTTGCCCGTGAACTAGCTCAATGAACAAGTGGGATCTCTTTTTACTAAAAAGCTTCTGCACAGCAAGAGAAACCACCAGCAGTGTGAAGAGACAATCCACAATGTGGGAAAAAATTTTTACCAGCGGTCCTTCAGACAAAGGTCCACTATCTCAAATCTATAAAGAACTTAAAAAAATCAGACCTCCCAAATTTAAAGACCCAATCCAAAAATGGACATCTGAAATGAAAAGTCATTTCTCACACAAAGAAGTAGACATGGCAAATAAACATATGAAAAAATGTTCAACATCACTGGTCATTCGAGAGATGCAAATGAATACAACGCTGAGATTCCACTTCACTCCAGAAAGAATGGCTGCTGTCATGAAATCAACCAATAGCAAATGCTGGCAGGGCTGTGGGGAAAGAGGAATAAGGCTCCACTGCTGGTGGAAGTGTAGACTGGTGCAAGCACTGTGGAAACCAGTATGGAGATACCTCAAAGAACTAGGACTGGAAGTCCCATTTGACCCCACTATTCCACTGCTGGGTATATTCCCCAAAGAATTAAAAGAATCATACCACAGTGATATATGTGGACCCATGTTCATAGCAGCCCAGTTTGTGACAGCTAAAACTTGGAAACAGCCCAAATGCCCATCAACTGGAGACTGGATAAAGAAAATGTGGGTTTTTTAATAAAATGGAGTATTACTCAGCCATATAGAATGAGAAACTAGAGACATTTATAGCTAAATGGATGCACATTGAGGTCATACTCTTAAGTGAAATAAACAGGACACACATGTATAAATACCAAATAGTTTCTCTAGTGTGAGAAACTGAAAATGTAAATAAGGAGTAAAAGGTATAATAGATAACGTGAAATAGGAAGAAAAGGGGCAAAGGGGAGGGGGACGTGGGGGGCGTATGGGAAAGGAAAGAAGGGAATGGAATTAATATGAGAAAATGAAAAAGTGGAAACAAAGTCTTTGTAAATAGGGAGGGATGGAGGGGTTGAAAGGAGGGCAGGGGAAAGGAGAAAAATAAGAACCAAGAGAGATTATGTAAAAGATGCATATTTCCAATGATGAATGTCATTATATTGTATACCTAAAATGTACCAATAAAAGGATATACAAAAAAAAATAAATAAAGATGCCAGGGTTAGGCCAATGCTCTCTTTTACTCCTAGCTCCTCCTCATTGACCTTGGCATGCAGCTTAAATTGATAGGGATCATTTGCCTGTGATTGTAAAGTATTTGAAGAAGGAGTTCTCTGATGTTACAAAGCTTGAAAATCATTTATCTGACATATATGCTCTTTACTTCCTGTGTCATCCTAGAACCATGCTAGTAAATGGCAAGTATTAATAGGAATATATTTACGTTAAGAGAGTTGTCTGAGATTTATTACTTCAAGGTCATTAACTTTTAAGTTATAGCAATCTCATTTAACATAAAACTAAAGTGAAACATAGGGAAAATTTACGTGATGCTTAATGTTTTTAAAATGGGCGAACTATCCTAATACAACTATGTCAAAACACCGATGAAAACTTAGATGATTTGTTTTGAACGGCAATTCTTAACTTAGTTGAGAATAATTTTTAAATGATTGGATTTTATCAAAATAACTGATTCTGATATTTTTGAAAACAAGTTTATTTAAAAATACTGCTCTCCCATTCAGTCATTTGAGAAAGAAAGATCATAAGATTATCGTGATTTTACACAGAGAAGAGCACATTTTTCAAGAATATCCTGAATGTGCAATTTTATGGCATATCTGTTTAAGCACTGTGAATGATTGAGTCTTTTAAAAAAATGATCTTTAAAGGAAATATTTTTCATTAAAGTAAAAAGCATAACTAAAGAATTGACTCATAGTTCCCTGCCTATGCTGCCTTCAGATATATTTGTCAAGTTTGAGGGGACTCTGAGCCCTGCCTTAGTTAATGGTGTGACAATCTTAAGGATACAGTTTTTTCTCATTTTACTATTTCTAGGTATCAAACAGGAGTCTATTTCAGGAGTTTTTCTGTGCCTGTTCACTCAAGTCCTTGAATATTTGAAACCTGTATTTTGCATAAATTAAAAATATAAGCGATAGTTTAACTTAGTTTAACAGATACTTCAGTTTATTCACCTTTCCTCATCTATGTGTCCTCATTTATTTGACTCACAGAGTTTTCGTGGGTATTAAGTAATATCCAGGTGCCTTTTGGTATTGTATACAGGATAGTTTATAAAACATGTTCTTTTTTTTCCTTTTCTTTCCTAGAGTCTGTGCATGTTCACACCACCTGGAATAAAGGAAAGAAAACCCAGGCTCATCCCTGCAGGGCCCATAACCCAGGGCACTACTATCTCTGCTTATGTGGCCAAGTCCAGGAAAACATTGCTCGTAGAAGACATCCTTGGGGTAAAGGGTTTTGATTCTGTGACAGTTCTAGCCCAAAGTATTTAATTAAGAGAGAAAATGTATCATTTTGGCATTAAAGTTTAAGCATTTTCATAAAAATGAAAGTATTAAATTAAATTACAGATCTACAAATGAATTTGTATTTAAATTAATTTTTATACTTAGAAAATTGTATCTTGTGTACTCACTAAAGAAATGGATTTGAAGAGTTCTCATTTCAACACATGCTAGTATTATTAAACATAAAAATACATGTTTTCTACTGGGCATGGTGGCACATGCCTATAATCCAAGCACTCAAGAGGCAGGAGGATGGCCATGAATTCAAGGCCAGCCAGGTCTACATAGTGAGTTCAAGGCCAACCAGAACTACATAGTGAGCCCCAGTACATCTTGACAGTATGTACATGAATGAGTTAGTCTGTGGTGTCATACTGTGGCCTCTAGTTATTTCTCATGAGTCCCAGGACTGTCCCCTTCTGGCTGCCATTGGCTGTGTTTGATCTGGCTGCCATTGGCTGTGTTTGCCCAGAGGTCTGAGGTCAGCTAACCATTAGTTAGTTCTGGCTGCTCTGAGATGGCCTCAGCTCTCCATGTGTCTCTCACTCCACTGCAGTAAGACCAGCCAGGCATGTTCTTTTGATGGTAGGAGGACTCAGCGAAGTAAAAATGTGGGTTTTCAAGTCTGAGCTCACATCTACTTTACTGCCCTCCCATTAGCCAGAGAAGATCACCCAAGCAGGCCCAGACTCAGTGTTGGGAGGGAGTAAATAGGATTTGGCTACAGACAAACATAACAAAGTAGACCTCTTCATGCAGTTAGTCAGCTACAATATATACATGGCAGACATTTTAATAAAATGCCACTAAAGGAACATAGGCTTTGAATGTGACAACTACAAACAAGTACATAGATATAAAGAATTTGCTCTGAAAAAGCAGTAAATTGGAGTCTTGAAACTTGAATTTTAATTTTGGTTTTGCCAGTAATTATCTCTGTCACTTTGAACAAACCAGGTAGTTGCTTGAGAGAGAGAGAGAGAGAATGAGAGTGATAAGGGAAAGTAAGATTAATAGTAAGTGCTGTATATGTGTCTCATTTGAAAATGCCCTGTATGTATGTTTTCAAAAACATTTCTACATTACAAGTATAAATTCATTCTATTTTTGGCTCATAGAAAGTTCTAATTCATGCCTATTATTAGCTTTGTATAGATAATAGAAATTGCATAAGAGAATTAGTGTTTATGATATTAATTCCTTTTATTTCTCTATACATCCTTTGAATGATTTTCCTAAGCTAGGAACTTGTCAGAGAACTAATTTCTATTCTTAAGATAAATAATTGCTAATGATTAGATATTTGAATACTTAGTATGGGCTTTTGAGTTTCAATTAAATTGACTATTGTCAACATAGACCCTCATGTTATTCTCATTTTAAAAGTAGAAGAGATGTATATAGATAATTTCATCATGTAATGTTTGCATGAGGAGTGATTTGCACTATCACATACCTATGAAGCCTTAGGTTAGTTCTGGCATAGAAGGGGATGAATGCGTGTCAACTTTTATTATTACTGTTATTATTGCATTGAATTAACATACCCCATTTACTCATAAAATGTGTACCATATAAGGATAAAGAAACATTAATGCACTATTGGGGTATAGGTTCCATATTGCTAAAAATAGACATTTTAAACAAAATATATTTTAATTGTCATCATTTGGTATTCCTTTGAAAAGGACTGCTTATTCTTAATTCTGTGTCTCATTCCAATTTCTGATAAAACTAAGGGCCATAGCATTATGATTTGGGGTTATTTTTCTGAATTTATATCTTTTTCCCTTTGTGCTTTTCAGGATGAACGTTTTCCAAGAGGTACTGGACTAGAATCAGGGACTCGTATCCAGTCTGTTCTCTGCTTGCCAATTATCACTGCGATTGGTGATTTGATTGGCATCCTGGAGCTGTACCGGCACTGGGGCAAGGAAGCCTTCTGCCTCAGTCATCAGGAGGTGAGGCCTAGGACATTGCTGCCTAGGACTGGTGCCACCACTAGCTCACCTCTGGTGACTGTTAGTCTTACTTGCATGTGTGAATGAATATTTAAAACTACAATTTACCTCATAGTGTCTTGATTCTAATAATAATGTTTTTTTAAAAACTTTCATTCTGCAGCTGTTTATAGGGAAACTTGATTAAATTAAAAATGTAGTCTTTTCTCTGTAACATAATATTTTACCAATAAAAATAAATCATACTGTGAGTCAAATAAACCAGCAAGAGGACTTTGAAAAAGATTTTACCTAATGGTTGTCTTTGTGTCTCCTTAAAAAGTCCTCTTCCTATGGTGTGTTCTGAAAAAAGGTTTTAATGTCAGTCATATCAGGAAGACATTCCCTATGCACTGAATTAGAGTTGGCTCATTAATGCTAACCCCAGATCCTAAAATGCTATCTCTCTCACATCCAGTTCGAACCAAGTCACTGCAGTTGCCTCACCTTGTCCCCTGCTTGAATGAATGCATCTTTGACCCCACCTTTCCCACCCTGCCTCCACCGCACTGGGCCCCAGGGCATGGACAGTGGCTGCCTTGGCTTCAGCCTGCACTGAATGCTCTGTCTATTTGAGGGCTCCAGTGTCCCCTTTCCTCTGTCCTGCTTATTTTCCCCTGTGGCACCTGTTGCTCCTTAGTACACTACACATGATGCTTCCTTCTGTCGCTGTCTGGGTCTCTCCCAGCAGGACAGGAAGTGCTATTGCATTTTTATTGTTTACTGCTCTGCCTCCAGCACATAGAACATTGCCTGGCATCCAGCAAGTATTTGTTAAATAAATAAATAAATAAACAGAACAGATAGTAATTTGAAAACTTGTCAGCTACTATGTACACATGACTTTTACTTCTTAGAAATATATAATTTTTCAAGTTCCCAATGATGAATGTAACAGTATTGTATGCCTAAAATGTACCAATAAATTTAATGAGAAACACTCATCTAAAAAATATATATATATAATTTTAAAGTGGTCATTGGAGAACTTTTAAATAGTATTTTTGTTAAACTAAATAATATCCACTTTTATATTAAAGTCATTGGATAACATCTCTCTTAATCAATTTATCTTACATTTTATCCAATATTAAGATGCACAAGAGAACATTAAACTTAAATAATTATAAGGGGAAACAACTATAAAAGAGAAACTGTGTTAATGTATGGTACTTTCTGTTCTGCAGAATATTCAAAAGCTCAGTGACCTCAGAGAATTCTTCATCATGTAACTAATAAAATTTTGTTACATATAATATTTTTATTGTTTGTTTGTTTTAGGTTGCAACAGCAAATCTTGCCTGGGCTTCAGTAGCAATACATCAGGTGCAGGTGGGTCTGTGGGCTGGTTTTATAGGGCCTTACTTAGAAAGACAATTACTTTGAGCACTGGGGACTGGAATATGAGTTAATAAATAACCTCATGCTTTACATTTTGATATTAAACTATTTCACTGTTTCTAAAACTTTGTATTTATTCAATCTCCTATACTTCCTTACTCCTTGTCTTAAGTATCTTCCATTTACATTCTGTCTCTCCATATATATATTATATCTTATAAATCATTTATACAATAAATGATAATGTGTCCCATTATAGTTTTTGCCTTCCATTGAAAAACTAGGAGCAATCTCCTACTGGGAATTTTGTTGATATTTTTATGATTCTGTTCCCTAATTTAAATTATCCTATAGACTCAATAGTCTATGAAGCATCAAGCCTAACTTTAAGACACATAGTTACTATGAAGATATGGTGTAAATTAAGAATCACAGACTACCTAAAGTTTGCCCTGTAACTAACTAAACTTTAAAGTTCAGAAACACAGTAGCAAGGTAGCACTTTGCATTTTTGTGTGCTCTCTTTTGCTCTCTGTTCCTCCCTGCCTTTTTCTCTCCCTCCCCCTCTCCCTCCAGTTGTTTTCTTCTCCAAGTCCATTTCATGTTGAGAAACTGTATGATAGAAAAACAGAATTCTAGGATAGTATGTAGAATGAACAGCAGAATACTTCTTAGATAATCAAGTATAGGTGGAATATATGCCTACCTACAATGTTTCAAAGCAGTTGTAAAAAGCAATAGAGAGTAGTCTACTTAGATCTGAACTCTGGTTCTACAACCTAATAATTCTGGGTCCTGAATGAGGTTCTCAACTTCTTTATGCTCAGTGATAAAGTGTAAGTCTCAAATATAAAGAGTTATGTGGTAATTAAATGAGATAATAACTATACAATGTTCAGAACAATGTTTAGTACATCTAATATTCAACTATTTATAGTTATCGGTATTATTATGTTACAAGCCAAATGATTGTTATTAATAATAGTATTTCTGAAAATCTCATTTTAAATAAGTGGAAGTATCTTATAACTGATAGCCATTGTTTTATATGGCAGGTATGCAGGGGTCTTGCCAAGCAGACTGAATTGAATGACTTTCTACTAGATGTATCAAAGTAAGTGCTCATTTCAAGAGATGCCTTATAGATCAATGGTTATACATGCAGGCCCTAACAGTAATAGATTACCAGCCACTGGAGCCAGTAACTGTATTATATAAGTAATCTTGGAAGAATGATTAATCATATTTTAGATTATAAAATTATATCCTCATCCATCTTTATAAGTAAAGAATTATAGATAGATATATATATAATGATCTTAATTTTCAATTTGATATATTTTCTAACTAGACTTTCTTAAAACATATGAATACACTAAGTACCTATGTTTTTAGGAGACTATTGACAGCAATAGGAGTGGAAGTGTCCCACTAAAATTTTTTTCCAAATGTCCTATCAAACATTTTCTAGAAATGGCAATTTAACAGTGTTATTAATATTATTGTTTTAACTTTTCTGTGTCTAGTATCTCAAATACCTTTTTGAAAAAGTATTGCATTTCTTTGAAGTTTGATCTAGAACTGATCATTGCCTTGGTAGTGAAAGTAATTATAGATACCTATTTAATTCCAGGTTCATGTTGGTTTTGCTTATTTCAGAAGAGATCTTCTACATATCTGATCTATCTAATTCATTGAAATCTAAAAAATGCCCCAGGATATGGCAACTTCAGGGACATGTCCTCCTACAAGTTTACTAAAGGAATAATGCTCATATTCTTCCCAAGCCTCCAAAAAGTATAATGTGCATTGCAGCTTGCATAGTGCTGTGGTGGCACTTAATAATCTTACCCATCAAAAGTATTGGAATACTTACGAATAATTAGTCTGAGTTCATATTATATCTATTTTCTGAAATCTAAAATTAGAGAAATCTGGAACTGAAGAAGTTCTCTTTTGGTCACTTTTGCCAACCGTCTCCTTTAAAACACATTTAAACACAGTATCTCTGGGATACGTGATTAAATTACTTCAAAACCCAAGGAAAGGAAAGTTATACACCTTCTCTGACTGATGTATTTACATATTTTGCAAGTGTTCAGAAGTCAACCAAATACCTTCTGTGATATTTTATTCCCTCCTACTGTTTCCTCCAGTAGAAAATTCGTTTACTTCACAATCTTCTTTATTTAATGTATACCTTAGTGTACGGTTTGGTAAATTGTGTCCTAAGTCTCAGTGGCTTCAAGCTAAATAATTTGTCTCTTAAACAAAAGTCACCATTCATTGCTGTAAGTTATCTTAGTTGTGAGAGCATTGCTAAATTTACATGAACCTAAACTTAAAACGTTATGTAGCCAGTAGTGTTTATATTGAGTATTTTTTATGTTTTTGTTTTATATATCTCAAAAACATTTACTTGCTGTTCATAATGATGGAAATATATTTTATGTATTCATTAGATCCTTATTATTACTTGGAATTTGATTTTTCTTCTCAAATGAATTACATTGCTTCCTCTTTTTTTCTTTTTTTGTATTATTGAGGATCAAACCCAGACATTTCCACTGAGCTACATCTGAGGCCATTTTTTCTTTCTTATCTCGAGATCAGTCTTTCTAAGCTGCCAAGTTTCCCAGAAGGTGCTTGGAATTTGCGATCTTCCTGCCTCAGCTTCCCAGAGTGCTGCGATTAAAGGCCCGAGCCACCATACCCAGCTGCATTGCTTTCTCAATACAACTAAATTAACTTTCTCCAATTTTCAGTGATCCTTTACATTTTAACTATATTTGAGATTTAGCAAATTTAAACATTTTCATTTCAGATCCAAGTTATTCATGGAAATATTAAATATGGTGGACCCAGTTTTAGTCCTGCTTAGTTGTAGTTAAATACTACAACCTTTCTCTCAGCCTAGTTACTTAGCATAATTACTAAATGTGTCATTTGGAATCAGAGTCATTAGATTAAGGCAATAATAAAGTTTATTTCTTTAAGGTAATATTGTTTCCACAAAAGGAAAAGAATCAAAGGACACATATCTTCATGTTTATTTAAATATAGACAAATCTAGAAAGTGTGTTAAAAGTTTAATATGTACTGTGATCTCAATAAGAATACTTACAAGATTTATATTCCTTTTTTACAGAACGTATTTTGATAACATAGTCGCAATAGATTCCCTACTTGAACACATAATGGTAGGTCACCTTTTGTTTTTAAAGTGATTTTATTTAACCCTTTTAATCCATGATCCTAATATGTGTGTGACGTTTTGTGCATATTAGGCACAGGCTCTTTTAAGTACATATTATAAAAATGTGGTGCTTAAGAATCCATTTTGATATACTTGTCACTTCTGTTGAAATTTATAGAGGTAGTTTGGATAACCTTTTTTTTTTTTTTTTTTTTTTTTTTTTCTACTGGGGATCAAACTCGGGACCTTGCGCTTGCACGGCAGGCACCAGAACTACTGAGCTAAATCCCTGGCCCTGTTTGGATAACATTTTACAAAACATCATAGTTTTTTTTCTTTATTTAATAGAGAGCTGAGCTTTGAGAAGACTTTTAGTTCTTTTTTTGTTCTTTTTACATATAGGTACCTCTTACATATAGGTAATATTAGGGATTCCCGATTGATTCTTCTAGATCTTACAGCTGATTCTACTTAGTTTTCATCTCAATCATTCCCCTCTGCAAGCAGGCACTTTGAGCTGAAAGGCAAGAACTAGAGATATAGCCATATTTCCCATGTTCCTACTTAAGTGCCCTAGTTACTTCATTAAGGAAATGGCTTCCAGTTCTCAAAGTGGTATGTATGTGTGCTCCACAGGTGGTACCTTGCATGCCCTGCTGTGTACTTTGATAAAAGCTCCTTTTCCTTCCCGTTTTTATGGTCTGTTTTCAAATTACATTAATCTTCTGCAATTAGCAGTTTCTTCATGGAGAGGTTTTCTGATGTACACTGATCTAGTTTTCTTTGACATTATAAAAAAAAACATGTCAACTATTACATGCGCAGTGTCTCAGAGACAGCAATTTATTGGGGTAATCGCACTTTAACATTAGGGGTTACTAATTTCAGAGCATTCCTTTTGTGATCAGTTATCTTAATGGTTTTACTTGAAAAAAAAGAATAACTGTATATTTAAGGAACTTTTCTCTTATGGCAAAAATGTTAAGGAACTTGTAAAGCAAGGTATAGTATTAAAAATAAAGATATAAATATACAATGTACACTGATGTATCATTTATACTAGGGGCATAAGAAGCACTTACTGGTTAGTCCTTTATTATTATTGTTTTTTTTTTAGTTCTTTTATTGATACATTTTAGGTATACAGTTTGCTTACATTTATCATTGGGTGTTTGTACCTGTACATTGTATATCTTGGTTCTTTTTTTTTTTTTCCCGATTACCTGTGCACCCTTCACCCCCTCTGCCCTTCCCTATTTACATAGATTTCATTTCCTTTTTTTTTTTCTTTTCTCATAGTTTTTCCTTTCCCTCTTTTCCTTTCCCCTTCCCTTCCCTTCACTCCTTTGTCTTTGGACCTTTTTTCCTATTTCAAATTATCAATTATTCATTTTAATCATTTTAACCCTTGTTTACACTATCAGTTTCTCACACTAGTGAAACTATTCGGTATTTACACGTGTGTCCTATTTATTTCACTGAAGAGTATGGCCTCGAAATGCACCCATTTAGCTATAAATGACTCTAGTTTTTCATTCTTTATGGCTGAGTAGTACTCCATTTTATAAGAGATGCAGATGAAAACAACACTAAGATTCCACTTCACCCCAGAAAGAATGGCTGCTATCAAGAAATCAACCAATAACAAATGCTGGCGGGGTTGTGGGGAGAAAGGAACCCTTCTCCATTGCTGGTGGGAGTGCAGACTGGTGCAACCACTGTGGAAGTCAGTATGGAGATACCTCAAAGAACTAGGACTAGAGGTCCCATTTGCCCCAGCTATTCCCCTGCTGGGTATCTTCCCCAAAGAATTAAAAGAATCATACCACAGTGATATATGCTCACCCATGTTCATAGCGGCACAGTTTGTAATAGCTAAAGCTTGGAAGCAGCCCAAGTGCCCATCAACTGGAAACTGGATAAAGAAAATGTGGTTTTTTTATTACTATTGTTTCAAAAATAGCTTTTTTAAACTATAATTTATATATCATATGATCTACTATTCAATGTATTCAATATATTATATTATGTTGAACCATTTTTACATATCTGGCATGGAACCTATTTATTTGTAATATATTCTTAACTCTTGGATTAGTTGTAGTATTTATTTTCAAGTTTTGCATCTGTTTTAACTAAGATTGCTCAGTAGTTTTCTTTTGTTCTTCCATAGGTGGTATTGATACGGAATTATGTTATACTTATAAAATGAATTGAGAAATATTCCATTCTTCTCTATGGGCTGAAATGGTTTAAATAATATATGAATTACTTATTATTTTAAAGTTTGATATAAATTAGCTGTAAATCTGTTTGGATCTTATTAGAGTACAGAACTCTGTTACTCCTTCCAGTTTTATTTAGGGTGTTTGTCTCTTCAGTTTTTCATTCACCCATTTCTGCTGCAATGTTTCTTGGCTTCTCTGATCAGTTCCTTCACTAGGTAATAAATAGCTGGAGTCGTGAAATAGTGAGCAAGAATCTTGACAGTCTCTGTTCTTGTACTTTCTATTTTTTTGGTAACGGGGATCTAACTTGGGACCTTGTGCTTGCCAGGCAGGGGGCGGAACCCCTGAGCTAAATCCCCAGCCTGACAGTCTCTGTTCTTGCTGAGCTTATAGGGAGACTGATGTGAATCAAGTTTCAGGTGAATTTAAAATTGCTGTCATACTTAGGGCTCAGGTGTGAAGGAGCAGAATGGTGTGCTGAGAAAGCTCATGATAAGGAGGTCTGACTTCCTAGAGAAGCTGCGGCAGGCTTTTCTGATGCTGTCAGCAACATCTTAGGATGTGTGGAGATGACAAAGGAAGGTGGACCCAGTTTGTTGCTGTGTAGAAAGGCCTCACCAGAAAGGCTATGGCATCAGCCTCAGTGAGACTGTTCACTCTAAGGCTGGAAGCTAGGGCGTATGCGATCAGACTTGTGTTTTGAAAAAAAATCTGGGTTAGACTAGGAGTCAAAGGGGAATGAGGTTAGAATTTTTGAGTGGGCTTTTCATAATGTAGATAAGATTTCTTTTTTCTAGAAGAGCAAATCTGGGTTATCTCTAAATTCCTAGGCAATCATTTCCTCTACCTCAGTGTTTCTCAGTGGGGTGATACTCAATTTTGGAGAAACAGTTTGTCCTAAACAAGATGGTCCTGTGCATGGTAGTGATGGCATCCTTCGTGCCAGAGGACTGAATGCCATGAGCACCTTCCCTTTACCCGCATCACCAGACTGTGGCCATTCACTTGTCTTCAGATGCTCTGTGGCCAGGTGGTTCTACTGCTAATTGGGAATTAGCAAATTAGACTTTCAGGTTAATTTTTATATATTTGTAGGTACTTTAGTATTCTTTTCCTTATCTAAAAATGTCAAGTAGTTAAATCAGCTTGAGAAAATAAAAGGTGTAATTTGTAGGTTTACTTCAGTGAAAAGCCCTTAAATACTCAGACTTTTAGATTGCTGGACATGAGGACTCAGCTATATATACAGCAGTTTCCTCTCTGCAGTGTCCCTTCTGAGGCCGACTCTGCTTGTGCAGTGACAGGGATGCCCTATCAGCCTTATGCTTATGTTTACAATGAAGTTCTCCAGCAAGAAACTAACCATCAGGGTCTATTCTTTGCTATTCTATATTCTTTGTCTATTATTTGCTACCCTTTCATATTTTTGAGTATATGAAAGTTCATAACAGAAGCATCTATTTTAAAAATTATCCTTTTTACATTTTATCTATAATTTCTTAGGTATTACTTAGTAACAAGTTTTATAGTTTCAGTATAATGTTGGTGATGCTTTTGTTCATAGGTCTTTCTTGGATCCCAAGTCTCCCTTGCTTCCTCAAATTAATCTTTGTATGTGTTTCTACTTGAGCACATCTCCCTTTCCATCATAGTCCAAAGTAATTTTCTGAGTATTGTGCACTTCTGAAATATCCTATTTTGCCTTATGTATTCATGCAAGTTTGATGTGGTAAAGAACACTACCAAAATACATCTAGGTATTTTTTGAAGTCCTTTTTCAGCATCTGAGGTTAATTTTAAACTGAAAATTTATCACCTAAAGAGTGTAAAAAGTACATTCATCTTAAAACCAAAGACCTTCTTACTGCCTGTAATTTTTTTGTCTATATGTTTTATAAATTTAATAACATTATCATCAAATAGTAAAGCTTTTTTTTCTTTTGGGTACTGGGGATCGAACTCGGGTCCTTGCACTTGCGCAGCAGGCAGCAAAACCACTAACCTAAGTCCCCGGGCCAAATAATAAAACTTTTGTATGTTCAGATATGTATACTTCACATGGCTTTTTCTTGCCTAACTGCATATTAATAATTATCATATCTATATCTTATTCATTAAGGTTATTTTCTTAGCTTTAATGGAATGGTTCTGATATTTTACTCATATTTTATTTAGTATTATATAGATAATTATTTTGAAAAAATATTAAGCTTTTTTCTTTTCTTTTTTTTTTTGGTACCAGGGATCGAACTCGGGTCCTTGCGCTTGCTCAGCAGGCGGCGAAACCACTGAGCTAAAGCCCTGACAAAAATATTGAGCTTTATACATATATTCATTTTTTCCACAATGCTGGTGATTGAAACCAGGGTCTCGTGCATAATAGCTATATCCCCAGATCTTCTTTTCCATTTTATTAAAGACTTCGTCATGACTGAATGCTGAATTGAATCATATGCCTTTGACAACCAGAGATCATTTCAGAAATCTGTCTTGTTGCTAGAATGAATTATAATAGACTTTATGATACTGGACAGTTCTGAGCAAAATATATTTTTAAGTATTTTAATGTTTCTTCACATGATAAATTTGATGTTACCATTTTCATTTACAATTTTACTTGTTTCCAAGAAAAATGGTCTATGACTTTCTTTTTTATAGCTTGTCAGTTTTCAGTATTACTGACAGGATCATAAAAGTACTGGAAAAGTTTTGTTCATTTCTAAATTCAGAATTGTTTGAATTTTTGGAAATTTAAGATTTTTAGGTCTTCATCTTCTTTTTTTTTTTCTTTTGTACCAGGGATAGAACTCAGGACCTTGCGCTTGCGAGGCAGGCTCCAGAACCACTGAACTAAATCCCAGGCCCGAATTTAAAATTTTTAAAGAATTCATATTTGAAACTATGGTCCTGGTGTCTTTTATGTGGATATTTTTTCAATAATTTTTGAATTAATTTTATGATTATAGTTCAGTTTATATTTTCAGCCTCTTCTAAACTTGACATTTTTTCTTCAGAATTTTTCATCTCATGCAGATTTTCAAAATTATTAGTGCATGTGTGCCAAAATACTTACTAAGCAATAACCAGATCCTAGGCAATAGGCATATAAATTTCACTGACCATAATTTAATCTTTAATAGTACAGATTAATTGTTGTTACTGAATAATTCAAGGTCTTATGAGTTTGTAAAATATATAGGTGATGCTACTGTGTTTGTCAACAATCCATTCTCTTTCCTCTCCCCATTTTTGCACCAGTTTTTCTTCCTCAAATATTAATTGAGTTTTAGGTTGTACAGATGCCATGTGTGGGAGGCCAGGAGTTGGCACACACTTATTTTTTAAATAAAGGGCATGTAGAAAAGGTGTATATTTTATGAGTTGCCTCCCTTTCAGATATAGCAGCCATAAACAAGACAAGAACGAAAAGTGTCTGGGTCCCCATAGAACTTTGTTTACAAACACTAGCTTGCCTCCTGGACTGTAGTTAGTGTCCCATAGTCTGAGCTTTGTTCCAGGAATCTGAAATACTGTGGAGAAAAGAAGCAGTTGCTGCTGTCACAGTGCTGACTGGCCAATGGAGGCAAGAAGGAAACTGAAGTTCCGATGCTTGTGGGTTTTGTACCATCTGTCTCTCCATTATAGGCACAGCCAGCGTTTGTAGAATGAATAAGTTCATACAAATCGATAACAGCAATTAACACAGCCATGTATTCTGGGGATGGGAAGGGTATATAAAGTACTCTTGATTTATTTCTATTAAGTCTATATTTAGTTTTACATGAGATTTTATATTTTCTCCTTACCACAAGGAGGCTTAGTTTTCTCTTACAGAGATTTTGTGATGGCTTTCTTACTTTGAGATTTAAGTCTATTCCCCTAAGGAATAATTCTATGGTTAATGATCTGGAGGGTTGAAGTTGCCAAAATTCTCAATATATGTAAATACAAATGTTACATATGTAATACATATTACATATATGTAAATTTATTGTGTAACTATGGCCCTAGCCCACTAGTGACAATAAGATATATTGGGCATTAAAGAAATGTTTATTGAAGGAAATTGATGAACAAATGAATGATGAAACTAACACATTTTCCATTTAGAAATGGAAACACATATTTGTTATTGAAAGGATGGGTAGTGGAAACTGAATATGAGTTCAAATACTAGATTCACTGTTGTAAGAGGGAGATCAAATTAGATTACTTCTCAGTACATCAATGTTTCTAATATGTAAAGTGGGGATAAAAATTTTCCCTATCTCAATATTGTTATTGTGAGAATTGAGTAAATTAATGTACAGAGGTACATTAAATGTACCTGGTACAAGTTATATATTTAATAATTTTTACAAGTTACTAGACACCATAGCAAATGCAGTTCAGCTAGTGTAAATATCAAACTCTATGTCTCCTTAGAGATTATTATTTCATAGTTTTTACAAATGTTATTCACAGACATTGACCAGTTGAATGAATGCTGTCTTTGGCATTTACTGAGGCTCAGACCAAGGCACTAAGAGAATCCTGAGAGGTTCTGGAAGAGAGTTTCAGATGGTTTAGGGCTCAGAGGAAATTAGTCCAGTAGCTGTTTATCAACCATTGTGAAAGTGTTTTAGTGTTTCAGCATCCAGCTGAAGTTGTGGTACATATGAGCTGTTTATTTGTCCTTGTTGCTCTCTGTTAATATTAGCATATAACAGTAACTTACACATATATACATACATATGCAAAATTTTATACCTATATATTTATTTATTTAAAATGCTAATTTCATTCCTAATCAAGGTATGGAATAGCTGAAATTAATATTTACTTTATGATAAATTTCACTTGTAAGTTCTTTAAATTCTTCATTGGCTTACTCTTGTTTTGTCATTTATCTTTAGATATATGCAAAAAACCTGGTGAATGCCGATCGTTGTGCACTTTTCCAGGTAGACCATAAGAACAAGGAGTTGTATTCAGACCTTTTCGATATTGGAGAGGAAAAAGAAGGAAAACCCGTCTTCAAGAAGACCAAAGAGATAAGGTACAGCTAGAGTGGAACGTCCTAGGCTCTGGTCACAGATGTGCAGGTGTTCTGTTACCCACTTTTCTGTGCCTATTCACAGGTATGCTGACAATACTTGTCATACTGTGATATCATTCCCACCAGGACCCGCCTCCTGAAGGTAGTACTTCTGGGAATGACATTGCAGTGCCAGCGAAACCACACCTAGGAAGCATTAGCGTCACTCCTGGAAATGCCGTCTTCCGGAGGCGGTCCTTTTGGAAATCATGTTGGAAAAACTTACTAGTGCTCCCAGGTAGGTAAAGATATACTCCACCTGGAGTCTGCAGGCTTCTCCATGTTTAGGAGCAAGGACTAGCATAACCACTTTGGCCCACACCTCTTCCCAGCCCATGGGGCTGTTCACCAAGGCCCAGACAGTAGAGAACACTGATCTGGTGTGTTTGATGATGTAAACACATTTATTAACTGGCCATTTGGTTTTATCAGTGTACACTTTTGTTGCATTTTGAAACTAAAGCCTTCTTTGTCCTGTGAGTGGGAGCACTTGTCACTTAAATGAATAAACTGGAGTTCATTTGTTGGTGGAGGTGTGGTGGCCTGGAAACCTGCAGGGAGCACTGTCGCACACTTCTCAGAATCAAGCATAACATTCTGGGGCTCAAAGCTCCTTTACACACTGGCGGAAGTTCCTGTTCACACTGGTGTTCCTTTTCTTCATGTGTCTCCTGTGACTATTCTACATAATACTATAAAGTTCTCAAGTGAAACACTCTTCCTTATTGAGGATTGCTGTTTATTTGGGCAATCTGTCATATAAGGAAATTATCCTTAAAGAGCAAATTGTCGCCCACTCAAGGTGTTCCCGCTTCTGCTGAGTATCTCTGCTTCTCTCTCTCTAGGATGATAGAGCCTATCATCCATAGTTACCTAAGACTGATTTACAAGCTTTATGTAGCTGTTTTAAAATTTGTTTCATTGGGCCGGGGATTTAGCAAAGTGGTTCCAGAGCCTGCCTCGCAAGCTTAAGGTCCGGAGTTTGATCCCCGGCATCAAAAAAAAAATTTGTGTCATTTTTTTGTGTGTGTTTTAGAGCTCAGTATTGTCAGTCTGGATGCATTCACTTAAAGTCCTTTCTCTTGCTTAAGTTTTGAGCGTTACCTGGCACCTCTGGTATTGATCTCATTATGAAAATAATAAAGCCTATATTTACAAGTATAGGAAAAATAGAGGAATGTGCTTACAATAACCTTAAGATGACTGGTTGATGCTAGACACTTACATAGGGAAGCCTTCTTCATTATGTGCTTCCTCTCACCACAGAGGGGAAACCACAGAGAATATGGGGAGGGAACAGTGCAGACAGCTCTCAGACCAGTACCAGCAGCACACATCACCAAATGGATCTTGATTCTTGGTTCGTGCCAGTCTAATGTGTTGTGTTCATGCTGTTCAAAGCACAAGAAAACCAAGAAGACAAACTTAATGCTTGGTTCACCTTTTGATGTTTTAATTCTACTTTATGTCAATTCTGTTTTGAGTTTTCTTGATAGTCCTTAGGGTGAAGCTTTATTTCATTAATGATTTTTTCCTATAATGTCAAAAATGTATTATGAAAATTACTTTTGAACTATTGAAAATATAGATATTGGGAATTTTAGATATCTTTCTTAATTAAATTTTGAAATGAGTGCATATGTGATGATAATTGATAAGATAATGAGTGAAATATGTATAAATGTAAGAATATATCTATAAAAAGAAAATATTGATATTAGGTATCAAAAATATAATTATATTCAGTTAATGCTTGTTATCTTGATTGTTTTAAAATTTAACAAGTTAGAGAAGCAAAATACTTCTGTAATACTTATACATAGCACTTGGGTTGGAAACAAGATAAAATTCAAGCCCCATACATCTCAAGGTTCAGACACAATCTATGAGTTTGGTTATATGTGTAGAGGAAATCACACTGGTATAGACACGCATTGTAGTTTTTATTGATCCAATACTATTTTGACAATATTGGCAAGTTAGTGAATTCCTATAGGCCTCAGTTCACATCTCATTGGAAAACCACTAAGAAAATATATCTTTTTTGGGGGGGCGTGTGCTGGGGATTAAACTCAGTACCTTGTGCTTCCGAGGCAAGCATTGGCACCATTGAGCTAAATCCCCAGCCCCAAGAACATATATCTTGAAGCAAATTGTAAACTACAAGGTACTTTGCAAATACAAGGGAGTGTTATCAGTCAGTGATAGAGATCACTAATTTTTCATTCTTAATTTGTGATCCAATTATATTCCAGTGTATTATGAATTATGTCTTAAAACAAGGTTCTCTAATTATCACTGTCTGCTTTTTCTGCTTTATTTTAATATATTTTATAAGACGATTTTGGATATATGAATGTAAAATTAATAAGTACATTTAAACCATGACTTTTTATTCAATATTTGATAGTAATGAAATGTTTCAGAATTATGTTACAGCATCAATATTTCAATTGGCATGTCTCTGTCTTTTATATATGCAGATTTTCCATTGAGAAAGGAATCGCTGGTCAAGTGGCAAGAACAGGGGAAGTCCTGAACATCCCAGATGCCTATGCGGATCCACGCTTTAACAGGTGAGGGGGTGCGTGTCTTCTCCAGTGTCTCTGGGCTTGTCCCACTCAGGTGAGCCTCCTCTGTCAGCCCCAATTCCTCAACTCTCAACTCAGTTATTTCCTCCTCATTTTTTTTTCTGTGAACCACCTGTATTATCAGCAGTCAGTATATTTAGATATATAAAATGAGGTATTCTAAGCTATGAATACATAATGATGTCCAGCTATAGGGGTTTACAATGTTATAAAAATAGCTAATAGGAGTTTTGACTGGTAGCCCTAGGGTGCTTTTTCTCCACTCTGGTGTAGCCATTTTGTTGCACTGTATTCTCTATTAAATCACATGCTAGAAGGCTGCCACACAGTAGTGATAAAGCTATGTACTTTTCAGATTGACCAGTTTGATTTTGAATTATGATTCTGACGTTTGTTAGTACAGAGTGGACTGGGTGAGCTACATAGTCTGAGACTAGGTTTCTACATATTTATACTGGGTAGGATAATAGCTACCTTATAGTATTTTTAAGATTACATTTAATATTCATAAAAGATCTGGAAATGACATAAATTAGGAACTCAATAAACCACAGCTTTAATTGGGTATTATTAAAGTTGAAAATTAAGATGGCTTGTAAAAATTTTTTGTTTCCTTTTGACTTTCTTTGGAGAACTAGAAGCTAGTTTTAATAAATCTCAAGAAATTGAAATTCTCAGAATGGATGCTATGATTGTTGTTGGGTAGTATTTCAGATACTTTGACAAGCATTTGGTTTACTTTAAGAGATAAAGAATAGAAGAAACTGGAAGTTTTTTCATAAAATGAACTGATTGATATCATATATAACAAATTCACATATATGCATATATAGCTATATCATAGCAATATATTTCATCTATAAATTGAAAGTATACTAAAAATCTTATTTTTTCATAAAACTTGTCATTTCACTGCTTCAGTATTGAAAATTTTCACATATCCTTATATAAAATCTTTGTATAAAAGTTTATGAGTCAGACCATTAAGAAAATGAAAAGACAACCAACAACCTGGAAGAAAATATCTATAAAACATACCTAACAAAATATCTGTATCTAGAATATATTAAAAATACCTTTCTAACATAATAATAAGATATCCCAATTTAATAAAAAGACCAGAAGATTTTAACAGACACTTCACCAAAGAAGATGTATGTATGATTATTAACACATTCCCAACAGGGCCACAATTTCCTGTCTCACTACCAGTCAGCTTGAACCATTGGTAGTTCATGCAAGACTGCCCTGCATGACTATACCACTTGTACCACCAGTGGTACAAGCCACCTGATGGGAAAAGAGTTGTGCCTTTTCTGTAAAACTTAAACATACACTTATTGAACAGTCCATTAGTTTTCTCTGTTTCTAGGTGGTATTGCAGAAACTAATGACATCAAAACATATGCCCATACAAGACTTGTGGGCAGATCTTCAAAGGGCATAATTCATAATTGCCAGCAACTGGCTATTCATAGATAATACTTTCCAGTAACTGGTGAATAGATGAACAGCATTAACAAGGACCAAAGGACTAACAGATGCTATAGCCTGGATGGGTCTCAAGCACAGCACAGGAAATGAGAGAGATAGACACTGAGCTCTGTCCATGACTGCCATACAGTTGGTTATGTAGCTGTTTCTGTGGACCTCAGTCATGTTTACAAAAGTATTTCCTCAGTTTGGAGTCAGCAAAACATTTCTTTTAAGGACAAGGTATAACTATTTTGGGCTCTACAGGTCTTTTTCACAAGTCACCATGGACAATTCCTAAATGAATGGTGTGGCTGTGTTTATAGGACAGAAGTGGGTTGATTTGGCTAGTGGAATGTAGTTTGCTACCCGTGCTCTAATTTTTTAGTGTGATAACACCCATTTGAGTTGGTTTCACAAATTATGTCTCTCATAAATATCGCCAAGTTCAAAGGAAGTTATCATTTTAGAAAATTTATATTTTTTCTTTGAATTCACCTTGTCTGCTTACTGATGCTGGATACTGAAAACACAACTATAAATCAGAAGCCATGTATAAAGACTGCTCTAGAAAACTTTTGATAACCAAATAACAAATGAGTTAGAATATTTTTAAAGGATTCTAATGAGATACTTTTAATGTTAGTTTATACTTGAATTTAGAACCTAACAATGCCGTTGTAGGTATTTATAGTACAAGCACATACATTGAGATTTATGATAGAATGTGTCATTTATTTTCTCCTGCTTTTTCCTCCTGCTGATTGCCTTGTTTCTTCATGTTCCCCCAGAGAAGTGGATTTGTACACGGGCTACACCACCCGGAATATCCTGTGCATGCCCATTGTGAGCCGAGGTAGTGTGATTGGGGTAGTGCAGATGGTGAACAAAATCAGTGGCAGTGCCTTCTCCAAGACGGATGAGAACAATTTCAAGATGTTCGCTGTCTTCTGTGCCCTGGCCTTACACTGTGCTAACGTAAGTACCAGCTGGTAAATACCATTTTACTGCTTGGTATTAATTCATAACCTTTTTTACAAACTAGGAACAGTGATTGCTGGTGATACATGTGCTAAGAAATGGCTTAACGTGCCTTGAAAGAAAAAAAATCTTCTGATATTTTGAATTTGTTTTTTATACCTTTTATCTTGAAATAATATTACACTGAAAACAATGCTACAAAAATAGTATAAAGAATTCCCTAAGACTTTCATCCATGTTCCCTAAATGTTAATATATTTACCACTTTTACTTTGGTGTACTTTCTTTCTTACCAATTACCTTTCTCTAGTCTACCTGTTCTATAAAATAATATATAATGTTTCAGCTTATAGTTTCTAAAATCAGAGACATTATTTTTCTGTTGCATACTGAAAACATCAAGAAATATGTATTTGTGCTATATTAGTATACTTGGGCTTTTATAATAAATACCAGACTGCATGGCTTTGAATAACTGATAATCTCTGTTTCCCAGATTTCAAGGCTAGAGTTTCAAGGTTAAGGTGTGGTCAGGGTTGGTTTCTCCTGAGGCCTGTCTCCTGGGATTGTGCAGGGCCTCCTCCTCCATGTGGCCTCACCTGGTTTTTCCTGTGCATGTATGCATATCTGTGTCCTAAAGTCCTCTCTCATGAGACACAGGTTACATTGCAGCTTATTTTACCATACTTATCTCTTTAATGGCCCTATCTCTAAATTTGTCCACATTTTAGGTACTGGGAATTGGGCTTCTTCAGCATGTTGATTTGCGGGGGGCATACTCAGACTGCCAAAGCACTGTACTGTTTGTTGATCAGCAGACCTTTTGACACACTTCTGCTTTAGAACCATTCTTTAATTTTTCTGTTTTCTGTGACCTGGGTGTTTTTGAAGCATAGAGGTCTAATAACTTGTAGAATGTTTCTTAAGTTGAATTTGTCTGCTGTTTCCTCATGATTATAGGAGGTTATAATTCTGACACAAATGTCTTTGTGCATCCTGTTGGCAGGCCCATGTCTATCAACAGGGACATTCACTTTCCTTATTTGGTGAAGATAGTATCTGAAGGTTTCTCCCCTGAAACTTTTTCATTTTTTTCCCACTAGCTCTTTTTTGAAGAGAATTTGCACACAAACCTCTTATCATCCCACACCCTACATATTGACAGCTCTAGTCTAACACTACAGAAGTACTTCTAGTCATCTCTCATATCAATCTTTGGAACTTTGTTTTGTAACAGAAATTTGACTCCTACATTTGGCCATCAATTTTATCCTAACTTACTTCTTTTATTTTTAAGGAAGCTGGAAGAATTGTTTGTATTTTCAGATAAAAAGGAGTAGAGAAAAAGGTTTATTATATACAATTTCTCTGAACTCAACCTGAGATAAGATACCGAAAAGTACTGTTAGTTTTATCATCAAAATTATTTTTAATGATCTGTCAGTTGAAACTTTATCTAGGTCCACCTTCAATAGTTTATGAAATCTTCTGACACCATTATTAGATGTCATTAACACGGGTATTTTATATTACACTTTGTTTCAAGGGATATTTATATTAACATTTTGGAACCAAGGCTATCTTTGAAATAAGATGTGGGGAAAAAAGCATTTTTAGGTAAGAGAGATGAATTTGGAAGTTGAGTATCTTAAAAATCTATCCAGTTGTCCGTATGTCCCTCGAAACTTTGATTCCAAAAAATATGTGTTAGTGTAAACACAGCTGTTATTTGAGGAACTAGATCAAGGGGGTCAAAAACTTCTCTAACCTAATTGTATCATAAAACCTAGATTCAATCATGACTAAAACCAAACCAGAAAAATAATGCATTTGAAAAATCATAAACGGGCATTCTGATTTCATATTGATTCTTTAGGTAAACTATTTAAGGTAAAGTCTTAGTAAAATGACAGGAATTGGTTTATACTGGAAGTGATGGTCAGTTTCCCAAGCAATGCTTTACATCACCACAAAGTGCTGCTCTCCAGCAGTAGCATGTCCTGTGTCTTGGCAGTCCTGTCAGGTTGTCACTGTCACTGAGCTCAAGGACATGCTTTTAAGGTGCATGTTGGAAGTATATGCAGTGCAGCTTCAAGCTCTCTGTGGAATACATTATCAATCTGTTACTGGAATATTTTTGCTCTTTATTGAAGCTCATAAAAATTGTTGGTGGATGCCTGTAATTCTAGCCCTCTGGTGCATGCCTATAATCCCAGCACTCTGAGAGACTAAGGCAGGACAATTATGTTTGAGCAAAGCCTTGGCAACTTAACAACTTAGCAAGACCCTGCCTCAAAATAAAAAAATAATAAAGAGATCTAGGGATGTAGCTCAATGTGAAGTCCTGGTTTCATTTCTCAGTACCACCAACAAAACCCCAAAAACAAATTGTATTATTTCTGAAGGTATTTTTCAACTCAGAAAAGAGTATGAAACTTCTGAATCTGCAAGCTCAGGTGACTAACCTTCTCTGCTTCAAGTCCCTGGCTTTCCACTTTGATGAGAACTGGGTTTCGGGTAATTGTAAAATTTTGTTCCAATTCAGAACAAGGAACAATTTATCTTCTTTAAAATGATGCCCTCTATTTTTGCTTTGTTGAAGCAATCACCCTTCTAAATCATAAATAAAAGAAAACATCCCTGAAGTTATGTTAATATCAATAGGTAGCAGCTGATTCTCTTACAGTGGCTTCTCAGAGCCTTAATTTTTTGAAGACTTTAGTGTCATAACCACTATAGAAAGGGTCAAGATCTGAATTCATATCATCATTCTGGCACTTGTTTTTTTAAGCAAGTCTGCTGTAATACCTTGAGCACTTTTCTAACTAGGAAAAGCCTCTTCTGGGATGCTTTGTCCCTAAGAGATGAAGAACCCACAGGCTTCCTTCCTTCCATGAAGTTTGTTTCTTCCCTGAGAACACACATAAATAAATATTTATGATGGTCATTTTATTTAGGATTTTTTTTGCCTTATTGTACAAACTATAACCTCAGAGAAAATATATAGAAATGATTAAAAGGCTTTGTGCACTCACTGTGAAGTGCTCTTTAGTTTTTGGCTATGATTAAGTTAGAGTGAGGGTGTTGATTCTAGGAAACTCAAAATAATTCTGCTTTTGAGCAGCTTATGTCCTTAATAAGAGCATGGAAACCCACATTCAAATTGCTTCTAATACTGAACATGATAATACAATGGCTTCTTTTATTATTGTTAGGCTCAGTGGTCTGGTTCATGAGGCCTAAGAGGCAGGACACATGGCAGGACATAAATATTCATTATCTCTTTAGTTTACTTTATTTCATCTGTAGATGCATTGAACTACTGTGTGTTTATTGAATTAAAGGGCCGTGTGCCTGATTGGCAACATCACCATTCAATTTATGGAATTAGCTAATAGTTGGAAGTACTATCAATGGAAAAGAGTCATTTGACTGAGGCTTTTAAAACTAAGAGAGCCAATTTCCTTAAATACTTTATGATTTTAAAGAAACATTTGACATGATGCAAGAAGCTAACAGGACTGTAATACTTGTCTTTGTCCTGAAGAAAGGAACTCTTCAGAACAGATTTGCTGTGTACATTTCACACGAGACTATATTTAATATGGAAAATTCACTATTCAAATGAAACCAGTTGGCTAGAGAGAAACTTAGTAAGTTGTTCAACCTTTATTCTTGAATTCAAAAAACACATATGTTTTCTATATCAGATTGTAGATGTAAAGATCACTATAATAAGATTTGATGTAATGCTTTACTGTGTGATAAGCCTTGTTCTGGATATTTACATATAAAAGTTTAGTCTCACAACAAATCTGTGAGTGAAATTATTATCTCCAGTTTACAAAAGAAAAATCAGGCACACAAAGTTTAAACAATTTGCCCAAGGTTACATAGAAAGTATGTGATAGAGCCAAGGTTAAGTATGAACTCCCCAGAGCTCCCCAGCCTTTCATTTGACATTGTTCTTTCCTAAGGCTGCTTATAAGAAGACAAATATTAAGATGTGTTTTGAAGCTCTGTGTGCAGACTAGGGTGTAATTAGGGTTCTCCATAGATCCAGAACCAATAGGTTGTATAAAGTGATGGATGCAGAAGAATAGATAACTAGGGGAATTAATTCGCATGATTATGGCAGCTGAAGAATCAACCAGTTGGCTATCAGTTGGAGAACATGCGAAGCCAGTAGTGTGATTCAGGCCAGTCCAAAGGCCTCCCAACAAGGGAAGTTGATGGTATAACTCTCAGTATGAGGCCAGCAACTTGAGAACTAGAGAAGCTGTTGCTGTAAGTAATGGAGTCCAAAGGTCATCAAACCTACAGTTTTGATACTACCTGCAGAAGGGTATCCTAGCTTCAGAAGAGAGAATGATTTCACCTTCTCTCAGCCTTTTTGTCTGTTTGGCCCTCAAACAGTGGCTTGATGACTGTCATCACTGATTAAGAGTGGGTCTCCTCTGACCAGTTTCCAGTGCTAGTTTCCTCCAGACACACCCTTACAAACATACTTAGAAATGACACTGTACTAGCTGTGTGATATCCCTTAAGTCAAATTGACACTACTAATCATCATAGAAATAGGGGTGGTGTCCAGGAAAAATCTTCATATGCATACAAAGTACCATGAAGACAGAGCAAACACAAAGTTATTAAAAGACTTTGGAACAGAGGAAGTTTACCGCTCAAATATATGTTGAAGAATAATGTAAATAAAATGTATAATTGTGAATAATGAGCTGACTATTGAGAAGGGTACTCAAGAACAATGTTGAAAATCCCTAAGAAAAGTTTTCAGGGAAATATCTGAAGTCTATCTTATTTGGTAATGAATTGAGTGACAAAGCTATGTTCTCAAATTCAGCTGTCTCTTTGTTAGTAGTAACATAACACACATACACACATACACACACACCCCGTATTGTTTTTAATTTGAATGCCTAGATTTTAGTGCATAACAGTTCTTAGATTACATCTTTTGGATAGCATGAAAGGAAAAGTTTAATCCTTCTCTAAGTCTGCAAATATATAAATAACCAATTTCAACTGAATTCAAATTGTTTTCAGTGCTCAGTTACATATTTTATAACTAATATGATCATTCATTCATTCCACAAATAGGATTAGACCACTCATTCATGTTAAATACTGTGGTAGGTAGAGAATAAAAATTAATAGATCTTAAAATCTGTGTGATTTCCTGCCTTCTTTGTACAGACATACAGGGCATTCTTTAGTTTTTAAAAGCACACGCTCTGCAGTAAATGTAGCTTTTCCTTCAAATAATACACTTTCTCTCTGCACTTCCAAATTGTCCCCTGACCATTCGTGTGTGTGTGTGTGTCCATCCTTAATGCATGCTGAGTATAATTGAAAACTCAAAATCAAGCAGATGCACATTTCAGTATCTACTCCATTGCTTTACTTTTTGCTCTTAACCTAGTTAATTTATGTTCCTACCCCTTAGTTCCCTCAACAGATGAAAGGAATAAGACCAATTCCACAGGATTGTCTTTGGGACCGCAATAGATAATGTAAATAAATTCTGAGTTCTGTACCTGGTCCATAGTCCACATTCACATGTCCTCTCTTTGCCTTTCACTCTCTTCAGGGTTTTTATATCATTACAGTCAATGTCATAAAATCTCAATTCAGTGTTACACATATAGCTGGGGCGAGGGTTGTTTGTTTTCACAGGCTAAACTGTTTTAGCAGGCTTTTCATTAAAACTGGGTTTTGGGCTGGGGATTTAGCTCAGTGGTTTCGCCGCCTGCTGTGCAAGCACAAGGACCCGAGTTCAATCCCTGGTACAAAAAAACCCCCAAAAAACAAAAAACTTGGTTTTGCGTCTTTTATGTATATCAAAAAGGAACTTTAAGTCAGCAGAGTGACTGTTGATGTTTACTGTAAGATAAAATTACAAGTTTATAAATCAGTAATTTTTACTTAAGATGTCTAAATTTTTCTTGTAAGGAAGTGCATTTGAGAAAAGTCACTTTTCTTATGCTTTAGCTTTCCTCTGAACCTAACTGTCTTTTTTAGTAAGGCCATAATAATACACACAAGAAACTTTTATTTTTTTCCCAGTTTCATATCAATTGAAAGATTGAGAGAAAACTACTGTCATCTTTGCACTGTTGCAGATCTCAGTATAGAAAAAACTCTGGTGCTGTATTTAGTAGTTTTCTTGGGACTGTCTTAAGGAAAATTTAAAAATTCTTCAATATTAGGGCAAAATTTTAGCTCTACTGAGAAAGAAAAGGGAAATAAATCATTTCTGTGCATTTTTTCTACTGTAGTTTCCATATACTAGAATAATTGTGCAGTTATAGAAAGTCACATTTTAAGTGCCGCATTTTTGCATTAGTATATTTTAATCTGTCAATAAGGGCTTTTCATTAACCCACTTCTTGGGGGTGCTAGTCCATTGATTCTTCCTTATGTTAGGCTCTTCCTTATTGGATTTATTTTTCCGCTTAACAAATGATTGCAGTGAATGTTTAGATTTTTTTTAAATTCTTACAATAAAAGACACATTGCCATTAATCCCCCTCAAAATACTCTGCCTACCTTCAACACACATATCCCATCATTTCTGCCACTTTCTGAAGCAGTTCTGGAAATCCTGTTTCATGGATGTCTTTCATTGCTCTGTCATGGCTATGTCAATGTTCTGAATTGATTTGAAACATTCACTCTTCATAATCCTATTGACTATGAGTAAGAGCCAGATGTTGCCATATCTAGTGAATACAGTAGTTGAGGACACTCCATAACATTTTTATGATCCTGACTTTTGGCTGGATGGCCCTGGCCAGCAACATTCACTGAACTTTTGTGTCATACAGACATTCAGGAAAGAGGGCTTCCAGAATTGCTTCAGAAAGTGGCAAGAATGATGGAAGAAGTGTGTTTTAAATGAGGAGGTTTGTACTTTGAGGAGAATTAATGGTAATGTGTCTTTTACCTTAAAAAATATTTTTATAAAGTTTAAACATGCACTATATTTTTATCACACCTCACATGGTATGGGCTGGGTTTCTGAATCCTCCATGGTTTGAAACTAGTTTCTACCCCTAAGTCTGACAGAGGCAAGGCTCCCCCCTAAACTCCCCTCCTCATGCCACCACAGCATGAGATCTTGTTTGGGGGCTGGGGGGCTGCAGTCCCAAAGCTTTGAGATACACCTTGTGCTGAGTCTGTTAATTCTTTGGTCCTCTGCAGCACAAGATTGCGATACTTTCCACATATAGAATGTATGTTTGGTTTTAGAACTTAGTGAACCTTTTTGATTCCATTAATGGCATCATTTAATGATACTAATAAGCAACATATTGAAAATTGTGTGTTTTAACAAATATTTTGTCAATTTGACTTGAAATATAAATTAAATAAACAGGGAAAGGGTCAAAATTTATACTAGCAGCTCAGCTATCATTCTGTACCACATATTACCAAAGATAAACTACTTATATAGTGAAGACTACCTACACACAGTGGGCATTGATTTGCATGTTTCCCAGTTTCCGTGATGTATATGCTCCCACTATGGACAGTGTCAAACTCCCACATGATGCACTGATGCAGAGTTGAGGAAAGATGAGCATGATTGCTCCTTGCAAGACAGTCCAATGTTCCATTGCTGCTCAGGAAGAGTTGACTTCTTAGTTGGCACCAGAGTAAGACATAGAGTTGCCTGTGGGAAGTGGAGCCCTGTACTGAGACTCAGAATGTAAGATGAGGAAGCAGTAACAGCTAACTGACTGCAAGCTTGACAGACACTGGGCGGTGTTTGTTCTGAATTCTTGTGCTGTCTCAGTGACCCTTCATGTTCTTCCACACCTTAGCTACTGCGGCATCTGAAGTTTACAGATGGGGCATCTAAGCACAAGTAATTAGGCAATTAGTCTACATGTACACAGTTGATAAATGGTGGAAAACAGATTCAACCCAGGTAGGTGATTCCAGCGTCTACATACTGAAGACATTAGAACATTCAGATGTCCCCTGAACATCCCATTTGTAATATTATAAGGATTATTGTATAAATAGCCCCCTAAATATTCTGAACAATCACGAAATAGTCTTGTCTGCCAAGACATAGGGTTTCCATTTTATAAAATGTTAAAGGCTATATTTTTATATTATAGTAGAAATATATTATACTTGTATGTCCAGGCTGTCTTTACTGTTGTATCTATTCAATGCATACAGTTTGTCATACTCTAGTACCTAAGACTGCCAGGCCATCCAAATAAATTCCAATTTTAGATCAACACCAGTTGGTTCCTCTAAAACCCTCTTCTAGTTAGTGGGCCTAAGAGTAATTTCACAGTTGTCATAGGCAAATAACTTATGCAAAAAGAACTTAAAAGACAACATAGTTTTCTACCTTTATTAGTAACTTGTAATAGGATAAATAAAATGAAATCATTTACTGATAATCATAGATATTATTTTCAATTATTCATGTTGAAAGTCTTTTAGCAAATAAGAAATGTATAAATTTTTGTCAAAACAAGTAATTTTCTTCATGAAACTAAACTAGTTAACTTTTTTGTAATTAGTATTAACTTACACTAATTACAAAATAAAATGAATAAAAATTAAAATGTATATACTTTAAAACATTACATATTTATAAATGCAAATCATAAATAAAAATAAAATGCATTCTAATCGCAGGTCTTAAACTTATAAAATGACAATAAGAGGAATAACTACCTCACAGGATTTTTGAGAATTACATGAAATTATCCATGCAGAGCACTTAGTGCACTGCTTGCCACATAAGTGCTTAGCAGTATTGATTGTTGTAAAAATGTTATTTTTTATCATTACTTTTACTAGCAGCTTTGCCATCAAATTACACTGAATTACAGGCAGTATTCAGTTATGGTAAATAGTGAATAAATGCTCTTGATTGTTCACCTTCCTAACAAAATCTACAGCATCTTAAAAAGCGAGTAATATTTCACTTAAGTACAGAAGAAAAATTTGAAAACTTACATCTTGATATGTTTTTTAAGCAAATGATATTAAAGAAACTTCATTTTCTTGATTGTTAGCAAATGGATGGAGCTAGAAATCTTATGCATTAGGCAGGCCTTTCTTGTCCAGGATTCAGAGTTTCCCATGAAAAGGTGATGTTGTGCATCTGAGCAAAGGTGGCAGATGTGTCCAGCCAGTGTTTGTAAATCTCATCCAAGCACATTTTCCTCAACTTTTCTAGGGGAGAGCTTATTTTATAGTTGGCCAAAAGAATTCACAGTTATAAAGATGGATTTGAGAAGTGAGTGCATTTCCATTTATGCTACCCATGTATTTGCAATTTGTGGAAAGTACTTGGAACATAAATTGAATTTGTAGATTACTTATACATGCTTCTCTCATAAAGGGACAAATACTTAAAATCTGTTTCCCATTCCTATTGACAAATAGCAGTTTATATTTTGTTATTTAGAAGATATAGTCAAAGAAATAAACATTTTTTGAACTCTTAAAAGTCTAGTGACATTAACACTAAGTTAGAAAATAATTGTTTTTCTGAAGAAAGCTTGCTATGAAGAAAGAACTTTGAAAGTAGGTATTTGCAGATATTTAAGTATTTTCATTGTCATATGTCTTTTTTGCTGAAATTTGTGTGTCATGTACACAGATTATCATAACTGTCCCTATAAAAACACTGAGACCAGAAAAGTTTTGAGTAGTTTTACTGAGGTTTATTGATACACAATAAATTGCACATATTTAAAGCATACAACTTGATGTACATTCACACCCATGAAATCATTACCATATTCAATATAATGAATTTATCCATCACCTCCAGATGTTTCTGTAACACTTTGGAATTCCTCCCTCTTACCTTCTCCATCTTCAAGTAACCGTTGATCTGTGTCTATCACTTTAAATTACTTTGTATTTCTAGAATTCTTTTCTATAAATGGAATCATACAATCTATATTATTTTCTTCTGGCTTTTTTCACTAAGATTAACTGCTTTGACATTTATCAATGATGCTACATGTTTAAACATTTAATTCCTTTTTATTACTGTGTAGTATTCTGTTGTATGGATGAACTATAAATTATTTTTTCACTTATGGAGTAATATTTGTGTGATTTACTGTTTTGGGCTATTATGAAAAGCTGAAATAAATAGATTTGTACAAATCTCTGTGAATGTGTGAGCAGGCGCGCGCATGCCTGTGTGTGTTTGCAGACTTTCTTTTCCCTTGGGTAAAGGCTTATATGCACAGTGGAGGGCCATATTGGAGGAATAGGATCAACTGTTTAAGAAACTGCCAAAGCATTCTCCTAAGAGATTGAGATCTTTTACATAACCCAAATCATTGTATGCATACCAGTTCCTATACATCTGCTATCTGTATGTCAGCTTTGGTGAAGTCTCTTCTTGCATGTTTTGCCCTTTTTGTGATTGTTTTCATATTATTGAATTTTGATAATCTTTTATACAATTATAGATGCAATCATTTATCAAATAGGTTATTTGCAAATATTTGCTCCCAGTCTTTGACCTGTATTTACATTCTCTTCATAGTTTCTTTCCAAGAGCAAAAGTTTTTTAATTCTGTACAAGTCTAATAGATAAAATTTTAAAAATTATTATCATGTTGCCATCATGGTACTGAAGAAATATTTGCCTAACCAAAGCCCTCAAAGGCTTTCTCTAGTATTTTCTTCTAAAACTTTTATAGTTCTAGGTTTTATACTTAAGACTGTATTCACTTAGATTAAATACTTGTATATGGTGCAATGTAAGCATCAAAATTCATTTGTTTGTATTTTAATATTCAGTTGCTCCACCATTACTTGTGTAATAGACTATCTTTTCTCAGCTGTGCTGGTCTTGTGCTTTTGCTGCAAGTCAACTGAGTATACATGTGTGAGTCCATTTATATAACCTGTATTCTGTTCCATTGACCTGTCTATGCCCTTAATGCCACTGCCACCTGTTTTAATTATTCCAGCCTTATAATAAGCCCTCCACTCAGGTAGGATAATTCCTCAACTTTCATTCGGGTTTTTCAGACGTTTTGCTGTTCTAGGTCCTTTGTATTGCCATATAAATTAGAATCACCTTTCCATTTCCTGTAGAAAAGCATACTAGCATTTTGGCTGGCTGGTATGTCAATAGGTCAGTTCCATGGGTGGTGCTGAAATCTCCAAATGTGATTGTACATTAGTCTGTTTATCTGTTTTGCCTGCCATTTGTCTGTCATTACTTACGTCACAGGTTTATTGCATGCATGACATTTAGAATTGCTATGTCCTTTCAATGACTTCTTTATCATTTGAAACAAACTTCTTGATCTCTGATAATATCTTTGCTATAAAATCCCTTCTGCCTATATTAATAAACCTACTCTTTCTTTTGACTAGCATTAAATGATATATTTTTTCCATCTTTTTACTTTTACTGTAATTGTGTTTTTGTATTTAAAGTAAGATTCTTGTAAGCAGCAAATAGTTGGGTCATCCTTTTTGATTTAATCTAATGATCTTTGCCCTTTAATCTGCTTTCGGGGTTTTTTTGTTGTTGTTTGCTTGGGTTTTTTGTTTGTTTGTTTGATTGATTGTTTGTTTTTTGAGACAGGGTCTCTCTTTGTAGTTCAGGCTGGTCTTAAAGTCACTGTTAGCTCAGCCAGCCTCGAACTTACGGCAATCCTCCTGCCCCAGCCTCCGAAGTGCTGGGATATCACGCATGTGCCTTATATGCCTGGCTGCCCTTTAATCTTGATGTTTAGACCATTCACTTTTCAAGTATAGGTGCAAATCTGTGAGCTATTGGTTTTCTATTTGTTCATTATTTTCCTTTCTTACCTGTAAAATTGAATCTTTCAGGACTTGTTTTACGAAACAGGTTTAACTGAGTAAAAACTCTTCCCTATGAATAATTTTCTTAGAGTTATGTTCGTTTTGAATCTGTTTAAATAATATATAATAACGCATTTGATTATTTTGTAGGATCAATTGATTGACAAGAGGGAAAATGGAAATATAACTGAACTTCAACCAACATGTTAGTTATGGTTAGGATATAAAAATATAAGTGTGATGCTTGCGGGCAACTAATCCTACCTTTATTCAATTTGGATCCTCTTTGGGTTATATGTTTCTCAAATAATAAAACTGAAAATCTAAGTATTGAAATAAATTGTTAGGCCAGACCTTAAATCACTATCCCACAAACTATTAAAGAAATAATTTGACAATCAATAACACATTTAATTACAATGCTTTCATTAAAAAAAGTTGTTTAATGAGAACAAAACAGGCCTTGTTCAGTGAATAAAATATTTTAAAGTACATACATTTTAATGTTTTTAATTTTAATTTTTGTTTACATTTTATAATACAAATAATATATTAGCACAGTACACATGCATATAATTATTAAGGAATGTACAGTCATTGAGAGTGTCTCTTCAAAAGTCTTTTAATGATGAAGGGTTTTATATTCAAACATTTTAGAGACCATGCTGGACTAGAGAAATTTGTGATCACCAAGAAGCTAAATATTTTTATAGGGTGACATAAAGAAAATATCCTAATTATTGATCCATATAGCTCCATTTATATTATTATATAGGCTATGTGTATAGTATTATCTCCTGACAGCTATACTACACTAGATGTTAGGGAAAATACAAACTGTTAAGAAACCTACTCAGACTTGCCATAATATCACACATTTTCACCAGTAGTTTGCTGTTGAGGACTCATTTGCTTTTTCCTTTAAGTCACCCCTCCTAATTAATTTCACCTACTTATAAATTCACATGTACATATACAGATCCTTTCCATTTGCTTTACTTCTAGTCTGTTCCCTCATCTATTAATTATAATTATTTGTAAAATTACATTTGCATAAATATGCAAGAACTTAATTTGATAAGACAGTGAAATGTGCGTATCCATTTTACATTATTGTAGTCACATATTCATATCTCAACTTTATGGGTACAATCTGTGACTGGTATATACAAATTTGTGTTATACATTTGCAGTCATTGCTATAACACCAATGAAATCCCAAACTGATTCATTTTAACAAAATGAATTTTAAAAATTTTATTTAAAAAATAAACAAGTAAATCGTCAAAGGGAAAAGAAATGAAATCTCCCCAAGGCAGTTGAGCTTTATATAAAGCATCATGTAATTATTATTATTTTTTAACAGATTTAGAAGCATCTTAGGTCTTATATTCTTTAAAATCATTAATATTTATTTTCTGCTAATAAAATGAACATGCTTTATTTTCAGTATTTTTCTTACTAAAAATTTAACAATACAATGCAAAACATTGTAAAGAGGACAAGTAGTAATTTTACTACCTAGAGATGATGTCTGGTAAAAAGCTATTTTTAGGGCCGGGGATTTAGCTCAGTGGTTTCGCCGCCTGCTGCGCAAGCGCAAAGACCTGAGCTCGATCCCCGGTACCAAAAAAAAAAAAAAGTTTTTTTTACAGAATTGAGTAAGACTTCTTAAACAACAATTTAAAAAAAATCTTTTGCATCTTCAAGGTCTCAAGTGTCCATAGCTTCAGTGTCTGTGGAAATATGAACAGTGATAAGTCTACCTTAGTTTCAGTGATAGCTCTGATTCCATTATGGTAAATACTGAATTTTAATGACAAATTATTTTAAGCATTATTTCAATTAATTTTTTATTTACTTTCCAGATGTATCATAGAATTCGGCACTCAGAGTACATTTATCGGGTAACTATGGAAAAGCTGTCCTATCATAGCATTTGCACCGCGGAAGAGTGGCAAGGACTCATGCATTTCACACTCCCTGTACGACTCTGCAAAGAAATCGAACTGTGAGTCCTTTGCTTTGTCAGTTTCTTGAATTTTTTTAGTATTTAAAAAAAAACCTTATAGTCAAAGTTGAATTTATATTTAAGTTGCAAGGAACCTCAGCCAGCTTAAACCTAGACAAAGCAAATTAGTAGCCACATTATTGACTGGCTTCTGATAAAAGCCCAGCTAAGTGTGGCCTCTTACCACAGTGAGCAAAGTTTTCTTTATACCTTAGTTCTAGAGAATGACTAATAATTGTGTCATGACAATCATTTAATAAGTGTGTCCCACATGCAGTCTCTGTTCCACATGTTCCAGGCCCTTGAATCTTCGTGACAAATGGAGAGGGATATGATTACTATCCCTTACATATAGATAATAACACTGAGAAATAGAGAAAGATAATAATGTGTTTATGGGTCGGTAGATCACACATTTAGCAGATGACAGGGTTTGGGTGGGAACCCCTAGTGGGTGTGACTTCAGAGTTGGCTTCCAGAGCTGCTCCTAAACTATGCTTTCCTGCTCCACCAAAGAAGCTGTGGGATATTGTTATTGAAGCAACACGTTTCTCACTTTAACATAGTCCACTTCAAGAAGCATTTACTGAACGTTTTGGCACTGGGAAAATAAGGCTTGTGTGTTTTTCTTTTGGTGAATATTTACTGAGCCAGGCATGATGTTAAACCTGAGGGGAGGCCTTTTTCTCCATACGGTACAATCAGTGGTAAAGCCAAATAAATCTCAATGGCTTTTGTCAGTTTCTTCAGCAACAGAATTTTAATTTCACTGAATTAAGTCAAAAAAGGTTATAGAGCTTAAAATCACAAGTATTATGATTATCACTACTATCTATATGCCTCACCATTTTGTTTATAATTATCCATATTATATGCATAGTTTTGTAGGTTGTCATTTTCTTCTGATTAAAAAATGAAATTTGAACTTTATTTTGAAATGAGTTAATTTAACTTCAATGTTAACATTTTTATTACCTTGTGTAATATTTAATATTCAAGATGCCATTTAATATCAGATAATTAAATATATCTGTATAAATTTAAATTTCCAAATTAAATTCAAGAATTTAGTAATATTTCGGCTTTTACACTTTGTTTTCTATACCTGCTAATATTTAAGTCACTAGTGCTAGGATCTGTGATAATTTGTGTACTTATGGTGAGTGCAAATTAACACTAGTTATCTACATAGGAAATCTTCAGAAATGACTCATCCAATATATACCTTACAATTCAAAATATAGTACTTTATCATATTGTTTATTCCAAACAAATTTTTGTAGCTATATTACTAAATGAATAATAAGTATTAATATAATAATTTTAGGTATATGTATTTATGAGATTAGGTATATATATTTCAATTTAAATGGAAGATAAAACAATTTCAACTTTAAAAAATAACCTTTGATTGGCTCTTCCCCTTATCTGTGAGTTGTGGAATATTTAAGATAAAGTTCAGATAGAATTTTTGTGCTTATTTACTATTCTAATAACTGCAGCATCTTTTTTTTAACAGATTGTGTAATACCAAATTAAATAATGACTTACTAAGTTCTTGAGGAAATATGTACAATCTCCTGAAAACTTTTCTGTACCAGATAGATGTAACTAAAGATGGGAGAGAGCCCAGTGTCATCTTAGCCTCTTTATAGACAAAAAGTTAAATAATTTTCTTTACTTACTATGTTTTTCCTAATTGCATTTTATAATAAATTAATTGCAGTTTAATAATAAACTGACTTTTCATTTCAGATTCCACTTTGACATTGGTCCTTTTGAAAATATGTGGCCTGGAATTTTTGTCTATATGGTTCATCAGTCCTGTGGGACATCCTGGTAAGAATAACCTAAAAAATTTCTTTATAAATTATCGAGTGGTATGACCTCTTCCTCCTGCTATTTATACACCACACCACTTTTTAAAAAATTATCTTAAAATGGCATGTACGCATTTTTTTCTGAATATTCAAATAAAAATGGGCTGAGATTATTGAACAGATCTGAGGCCTTTTCCACTTTCCCTTAGACTGCTGAGTCCCCTGGCAGCTGATTGTAACCTCGGAGTCTGTCATGGAAACAGATACAAGCTGTGTGACTGAAGGAGGCAGAACTTAATATACTGAACAGAATTACATGCTTGAAAAAGTGTGGCTAGCACACAGCACATAAATTTAGCATCGAGTTTCTACTTATATATCTATTAGGTAAAAAAAAAAAAAAGGTCTTCTAATTACAGCATGATGCTTTGTCAATAATTATAGCATCATTCAGTGCAAATATTTGTTCACTCACCTTGGCCTGTCCCTAGAGGGAGGTGTTTGTGACTTAAAATCTGATCTTTTGCAGCTTAAATGCACAAACTTAAAATAAAAGGAATGATCCCCCTCACTGATTTAGAAATTAAGTTCCTACAGAATCACTTAGTTTCTCTTGAACTACCTTGTCACTTTGTCACATCTTTCAATATCTGTTTCTTTTCTTACTTCTACCTGTGCTTTTTGATAAATCAGCTTTTGGAGAGGGTGCACACAGGATAACTAACTCCACTTCTGTGTTAGATATAAGTTGAGAGTGTGACCAGCCAGAATTCTTAAAATGCTGTACTTTTTACTTCAAGGACATTGGAAACTTTTCAATGGACAAAAACACAGGCTGTGTATTTTAAAAATGTTTTGTGAACTCTCCATCTTCTTAGTATTCCACAGAGTAATATACTGATGCTCTTTTGTTTTAAACTGCTTAAATATATTTTGAGAGAAGGTAGAACTTCAAATAAGAATATATACATGATATACTATTCTCCACATGCGTAAAATAAAAAATGACAGTATTTATAAAAATATATATATATTTTTTTCATATATTGTATCAGTATTTGGATAAGGCCATTTCCAACTTAATAATGTGAGAATACCTTAAAATACCTTAAATTCACTTTGAAAGGATAGTTAGAAATTTAGAAAAGTATCATTCGTATATAGGAAAATAATTATCATATTAATAATTACATATATATATAATCTGAATATGCTTTTTGGAAAAATTAGTTCTAAATACCCCTGAGCAGGATGATATTGAATTGTGTCTTTTGAGCACTGTGGGGCATAGGAAGAAATGCTTACAAATATGAGGAAATGATGGGTGACAGCTTGCTGATTCTGGTATGTATCTCTGGTGAAATAGTTAATATGTCAGAATAGAAACTATTAAAGACTCTCCATTTTATTAGTTCTTTCTGGCTGGAGAAGGAGGAGGGAAGTGGCAAATGAGTGTGCAGGGCTTCTGAGTTCCATCTGGGGATCTTGGTACCTGGGGGTGATGAGGGAGCAGGTGGATGTGTACCTCAGCTTGAAGGCCCTCCTGGGTGGAGTCACGCTGTGCTGGCCTTGGCCATAATGGTTTCTTCTCCACACAGCTTTGACCTTGAAAAGTTGTGCCGTTTCATTATGTCTGTGAAGAAGAACTACCGGCGAGTGCCATACCACAACTGGAAGCATGCGGTCACAGTGGCACACTGTATGTACGCCATCCTGCAGAACAATGATGGCCTCTTCACTGACCTCGAGGTGGGTGTACAAGCCTTGCTCCCTGTGTCGTGCAGCCTCTGTGGATAGAATACTCTGCCTCTTGACCACATGTACAACATGGACTTGTGACATGGTATTCCAGGACTAATTTGGGTTTATTAAATTAGTAGAAACACATTTTTTTTAAGTACTCAAGCATTTAGCATTGTCAGGTTAATCATATTTGTCTCCTCAAACATTTATCATTTCTTTTTTTATTCATTAAGTTTATTAGTACATTTTAGGCATACAATATGATAATATTCATCATTGGGAATTTGTACCTTTATGTAACATATCTTGGTTCTTATTTCTTCCCCATTCCCCTGCCCTCCCTCCAACCCCTCCACCCCTCCCTATTTACAAAGACTTTAGCATAGTCTGTATTTTAAGAAATGGAAATACAGAAATTTCAACTTCATCAAAATATCCCTCAAGGAAACACTAATTTTTGTAGTCTTTATTCCCAATTAAAGTGTAAATGTTTTGAGAGGATATAAATAATGAATTTTTCTTGTTGCTCATGTGCCCTGTATAATAAAGACATATCTGCTGATTTTAGAACCCAGACTATTAAATACAATTAAGACAAAAATGCTTTTTGGTGTCCTCTAGCATAAGGAAACAGGTTTGTGGCCTTATATGCCAGAGTTGGTTATACCCAAAGCTTTGAAAATCTCAGAATTACAAGATTTGGAGACTTCCTCAACCATTCAGCTACCATAGCCAAATCTCCTTACTTGAAAGCTCAGCCAGATACTGAGTGACAGGGAACCCCTGGGCCCCAAAGGGTATTGACCCCGTGTCTAGATAACCCAAGCCTCAAGGATGCCCCTGTGACCACATTGGTGCTATGATGCCTACTAGCACCATCCATACCCATCTCCCCCTTCAGTGAACTGAGATTGTACTTTAGGCCGTATTTGGCTGTGCAGAGGAACGGGCTATCTCTTCTGAGAGAAATCAATTATACTTCTTTCTAGGTCACATTCAAACTACAGCCCAGTACTCGTGAGAGTCATCCTGTCCTTTTTATACTCTTTGAGACCAAGTATACAGTATAAGCAGAAATCTTGCAAGGTGCTTTCCAGAAGGAAAAAGAAAAAGACTCAAAAATACTACTGATCTTGGTTGGTTTTAAAATAATGTTTAGGATAGGTGCAGGGGCACATGCCTGTAATTCCTGCTACTTAGGAAACTGAGGCAGAAAGATTAGAAGTTTGAGGCCAGCCTGGACAATTTGCCAAAACTTTGTTTTAAAATAAAATAAAAAGGGATTGGGGGAGGGATATAGCTCAGTGATAGAGTGCTTGCCTAGCATGGATTCAATGTACAATACTGTAAAAAATCACCTTTATTTCTAGCTGAAGCAAAATTTAGCCTAATAGATATTATCTTATCAGTTCCCCAAAAGATCTAGATGAAGTGTGTTCTTTTTTTCATATAAGTTTGTCTAAACAATTTTCTATTCTATTAAATCCCTTTAATGGATCTTCCAGCATTCTCTCTGTTTAATTCTTTTTAAGAAGCAATTTGATTGTCTCTTTACCAGAGGATAGCTAGTAAGCTTATGAACTTTATAAGTTATACTTAAAAATATAATAAAGTTGAAATTTTATTCAAAAAAATGAAAATTTTAAAAATAAATGAAAAGAATTTGTTGATAACATACCAACTTTCTAAATCATTTCTCGAACTACATTTTCCCCTAAACTCAAGTCTTTTTGGCTAAAAACAATCACAAAATATCAAATGTAAATATTTAACATGTATTTTATGGAAAGTATTTAAGTTCAAATAGAACTACTAGGAATTATTGTTTGATCTTGTTAAAGGAGGATCTTTTAAAATTATTATTTTAAAATTATTTTCAGACACATGAGTCTGGCATACCTTTTAACAAAATCATTAAAATTATGTCAATAAAAATAGGAAAACTTGGAAGGATGAAGTTTTAACCTTCAAAGTTTTAATCTATTGTGCTAGATTTTAAAACCTTGAAATTACTTGCCAGGTGTATCATCTTGGTACAACAGCATAAAATATGGAAATAACTCAAAACCAAAGTGATCCTAAGACTTGTAACTGGTTCAGTTATGTTAATAATAACCAGCAGGTATGCTTGGTGTCATGGTACCACAGCAGATAAGGTGTGGTAGTAGCTGGTGAGACTTCCCTTCCAGGTGGGTTACAGGAAAAATAAGTTCTGCCTCATAAAGATACAGAGAGAACAGGGCACGTGGAAAAAAGTACACGGGGACAACTTCTGCTGACTCCCTTCACAGCATCCCCAGGCTCTGTGTTGCACATTTGCCATCAACCCATCTCCACACCCCTGGTCAGGATGGACACTTCCACTTCATCATATTCATGACCTCCCTCTTCTTTGAGAATACACCCCTGTCTCCACTGTCACACTTCCCTCTGTCCATCCTGTATCATTCCCATCTGAACATGAGCATGCTGATAGTACTCCATTGGGCCATTCTCTCAATCTGCTACTTCATACAGAAATACAGGGCAAAAAGTAAGCCAAATAAGCAAAATAATCCAAATAAGGCAAATTCAGTAACTCCCAACCTGCTCGATATCCAAAAACCCTGAGTTTGTGTTCTCTAAAATCAAAGAATGAATTCTAAGAACAGCTGATGTTAAGAATAGGAAGAATTTATTGAGAGAAAGATAGCCTCTGTCTAAAAGAGACAGAAGAAGAACTGCAAAGTGGGTTGCCCACCCACCTCAATTCTCAAAAGTGTTTTATTGAGCAAAGCCACTAGGTGAGGTGGGTTCAAGGTGGGACAAAACTGTAGTCAACTAGTGAGATTACAAGTATAGTTGCTTAGGTAATATTGATCCAATGGGAAATCATGAGGTGGGACAAAACTATGATCAACTAATAAGATTATAACAAGTATAGCTATTTAGGTAGTTTTGATTAAATGAGGATCAAATGGGGAAGCTAGTCACACAAGCATGGACCTAACAAGAATTTCCCTGGAGGGAATGGGGTAAGGAGGTTTTGGTCCCCACCCAGGGTGATTGACACCTATTTAGAATATCAATCACTGCTCTTCATCCGTAGGGGAAGTATATGGCTGTAGTAGTTCTCTTTTGAATCCTGACCTTTTAGTAAATGTGTCTCAATGCTGAGGATCCAGCCCTGCCTGCTTTTATAATATTTTCTAACTAGCTTAGCTGTCTAAAATACTACCCCCTCTGAAGAAGTATACCTAACTCTTGTTAGGGGAGAAGGGGTGTAGTTTCTATCTAACTCCTTTGAGCTGAGAAGGGTTAATGTAGGGAGATTGTAGTCAGGGCTTCTGTCTGGAGAGCTAATCTAATTGGCCTCAGAAGTCACGTTAGCAGTTATGAACTTCCTCCATAAGGTTGACCTGGTGGATCTCAGTAAAAGGTGTCTAGCACATTTGTCATTGGTTCCGTCTCTATGATTGCTTGGAGTTTGGCAGCCTTTAAGCAAGAATAAACTAATTTTTCAAGAAGTTAGACCGTGTGCAATCAAAGCATGAACACTGGAATGAAAAGGCAGGTTGGGGAAAGAGCCACATTTAGAAACTGTTCTGAAATAGTGATTGTAACCCACTGGCTCTTAGACCCCTTTGTTGATGGAGTTTATAAGTCTGATATTTTGTTATAAGTCTCTGTAGTTTTAGCTGTAAGACGTTAGAGGTTTAATGACCCATAACAGTGGTCAGCTGCTGGTGTAGTGGGAAACTGCCAAAAGGGGTCAGCAATTGGAGCCCCTTTTTATATCTAGCTTTATTACTATGGTCTTGATTAAATATCTTTAGTTATACTTTTCTACTGGGTGTTTAAGTACTCACAAGTTAAAGTGAGACCCATGTTGATCAAAATTAATCTCTTGCTATCTACCAAGGTCAGTTAAGTCTTCACAGGCATTACTTTGGAGAGCTCTTATAATAAGAATCAGAAGGAAAAAAACCTTTTACACTTGTGAAAGGAAAGACAGTTTTTAAGATGGACCCTGGGGTGAAGGTTTTTCTGATAGGAATATCTAGCTATATAGGGTCCTCATTGTTGCCTTTGATAACCATAGTTGTTGGATAGTTACTGCTGATAGCCAAAAGTGCTGTTTTGATAGCCACATGTAATTGTTGCCTCTAGAGGGGCAGACTGTTAAAAGGTAATTTTAACTATTTTTAGAGGTGGGTGTGTAAGCCAGCTCTGGGTATAGAAAGAGACTAGGTGGCACCCATTAGAGAGCTATGTAATTGAAACAGGTTTTTAATCTGTCCTGTTGCAGATGTCTAAACTGCAGATGACAGTTTTTCTTATTTTGTCTGTAACCTTTGTACCATACTTAGCTATAGGTCCTTTTTTCTTTTTTTTGCCTTGGTTAACATATCTCTGATAGTAGTAGAGGGCCTGGCAAGATGTCCTAGAGAGAAATCGTGATAAGAGAGCCAGTCCCTGGGCTGGGATTTAGCTCAGTGGTTTCGCCGCCTGCTGCGCAAGCGCAAGGACCCCAGTTGGATCCCTGGTACCAAAAAAAGAGGGAGAGAGCCAGTCCTCTGGGGACTGAGGCTGTGTCTAATCTTTAATATCTGTTTTTGTTTAAAACTTCCGTTAAACTCATAAAGTTCCTTAAGAATGTCTCGTTCTATCAACAAACTGATCTGTGTTATAAAAATCAGCCTATCCTTTGTTATTAAAAACCAGTCAGTGTCCCAGGAGCAGTGGGACGACGCTCAGAAGCCCCTACCTCTGGGCCGGGAACAGTGTCATTTTTGAAGGGTGAGGGAAGTAAGAAGAGTTAATCTCTAGTTTTGCTTAAGGGTTGAAAGGCAGGTAAACTTGGACTAAACTTTTATCTATATTTTTTAAGAGTTTCAGAATTAAATCTAGACTGGTTTTTGTTTGTTGTTTTTTTTTAATATGGCCCAGAGATAAGTGAAAGTCAGCTCTACTCTCCCAGGGAGGGGAAACTTACCATTCTGAAATCTTAGTCCTGAAATTTATCAGCCAGAGAGGAGGGAATTGCATTGAACCAAACACTGTTGAAAACTGTATCATTTTTCAGGGGCAGGGCATCAGACATCTGAGAAAGAATAGAAGAGTGACTCTTAAGTATGGCACGGGAACTAAATCCAAACTATTTCAGGTCCAGAAAGACAATTAAGATATAAAAGTTTTCCTGGAGGAGATTTGTAATCTTTAGCAAAACATGTCTCTCTAGAAACAAGAGTTATGGTTGACTCTAACTGCGTTGCCAAGCAGAAAATTAAACCAAGAATCAAAGAACCTCAATGGCTGATTTTTAGCTTCTTGAAGGACAGTGAGAGAGCAAATGAAAGTGTTAATCAGGTTCCCAAGTTAAAATACGGGTATCTGTCTTTTAGGCTTCTTTATAATCTGATAGAAGGGTTGTGCAATCTCTATATCTTGCTATCCGAAAGTGATAAAGCCTGTCATTCCTAGGAACCTCCTTGGCTGCTTTAGAGTCTAGGGATGTGGGAGTGAAAGAATTGGTTTAATTCTTTCTTCCTCCAGTCTTTGGGTTCCCTTGATATGGTAAGGCTAAAATTTTTACGTCAAGGCTGTAAAGTTATTCCTTAGATCTAGAAACCTTATAGCCCCTGTCTGCTAGAAAATTTAGCAGAGCACAGGTGCCTTGGATAGAGATCTCTTCTGAGGGGGTACATGACAGGGAGTATCATCTATACATTATAAGACTGTGACTTGGGAAAAACTGTAGTATTTCCTTGTATTGAATCAGGAGCTAGGGATGTCCTCATTTTTTTCTTGATAGTTGACAATTCAAAATAACTAAAGGGCTTAGTTCTCATCATTCTTATACATTTAAGAATACATGACTGAAAGTGTCTTCTAATCTCTCATCTGGTTGGCAGGCCAGTGGGGGTCCTGTATAGGGACTGCTTGTACTACAGTAGGCATCGCCTATTCCTCTGGCTGCCTGTCTTTTGACTTTTTAAATTAAAATAATATTTATCTCTAAATGTAGCAGCTTATAATACTGCTTATCTCTCACTAGAAATTAATGTTTTATATAAAAGTAACATATCTTTCTAATCTAGTTCATAGGTCTAAATCCTCTAAAGACCTCAATGTACTTTTTAGAGTTGTTTGAAAACTTTCCTAGGTCTCATTTGATCTGTCTTAGGTCACTGAGAGGAAAGAAGACATAAATCTAAGTAATCCCATATTTACCATTTACTTTCTGTGAGGGATATCTTTGAGGGGATGTTTTTGAGGGGATGTCTAAGGGATGTCTTTGAGGGGCCTGAACAAATTAGCTAAGGATGGATATAGCCCCATAGAGGTTTTAATTATGGCTGGCCTAGAAACTCCACCCTCAGCACCCAAAGGGAGGAGAGGGGAAGCCTCAGACTCAGGGAGCAAGGCTTTGGTTAAAGTTGCCTTGGAAACCTTGTCCTCAGGTTGTAAAGGGCAAGGAGTAGCCTCAGACTCAATGGTAGTGAATGCCTTAGGGCCTGGTGTCTGGTTTTCCTGTGGCTTACATTTACTCTTTGAACACAGGCAAGGATTACTTCTCAATCCAAAGAAAGTGAACATGGGCAATTTTGACCACTTTCCCTTTTCTTTACAGTATGATTCTAGTTGTGAAACAGAATCATAATCAACACTTCCCTGTGTATTCTGTTTTGGCTCAGGGTAGCCAGACCATGTGACTTTGACTTTGAGATCCCAAAAGAAACTAGAGAAATAAATCAGCATCCCTTTATGTTTCTACTTGATTCCTGTATTCTCAAAGTGTCGCCACGGTGACTCCCTCCAGAGCAGGTGGCTGCCATCTGGAGGAAACAGGAAGATAGGTTGGGCCCTGACCTTTCACCTGCTCAGTAGCCCTATCCTACCCAGGAAACTCCTGTTTCTAGCCCATAGATATTCCGAAACCACATGTTACAATTGATTTTAATTGTAACTGATCATGTTTTAAAGAAGGAAGCATTGCTAGCAAAGCCAATAATCAAGAGATCTAAACCACTGCTTTCTAATTTTTGAGGAGAGAGAGAGATTGAGGCAGATAGATTAAAGGGCAGCACTTTTCATCCTGCAAAGGAAATCCCCTCTGGGAGCAAACAAATGGCTTAGAGGAATTTTTGCTAACGAAGAGGCCTCTGAGGCACCTGTGTTATTTACCTAGGCAACCTTCCTTAGCAAGACAAGGCTACTCTTCATTCAAGGTTCAATGTAGACTTTCTGTGTCTCTGAAGCTTCACAGGTTAAACATATACTCATTTCCTAGCAACCACAATTCACATGTGAGTGAAGGCACATTTACCAGCTAGTTTCCTACAAGCACATGAAGGAAGAGAAAGACTGACTAAAAACCCTTTTTATTCTAGTTAGTGTATAAAAAACACAAGGGTAAGTCACTAGCCCATGAAAGACAAACAGTTCTTATAAGCTACCTCAGCCTGACTTCTTGGAGGGAGAGGCAGTCTGACTACAAGGTGGTTCATTCTGAAGTTAACTCGCAATGAGGAGTTTCTAACTTAGTAGCAGAGAGAAAAAGTTCAAATAAAAATCCAAGCTGCCTAAACCCCGCCCCCCCAAAATCACTAATAGCATTTTACAAGTTTACAGTAAAGGTTTTAAACTCCAAAGCTTATTTGCAAAAGTATTTTCCTCCCCTACACACATAAATGGTGAAGACCAGGCTTAGGAGGGGGGAGAGAGAAAAGGTTGGGGTAGTTTTAGGGATCTTTTTCTTCTTTCTAATTTTACATGCTTCTATATGGAAAGTGCAAAATGGCAGGGAAAGGTCAGAAATGAGACCAAGAAAAGGAAGTCTTTTCCTCTCATACTCATGGTGAGTTACTGAGACAACTTGCTTGTGACTTGTCAATCTCAGCCTGTAAAGGTGAGAATGGAGAATCTCAAAAGCTGATTGCCTCCTCACCAGTGAAAGATAAGACCAGAAAGAAAACTGAGGCAGAATGGGCCCAACATTTTCTCTAGAGTATAGAGGAGGACTGAACAGGTCTCAGTGAAACCTGTCCCCCAAGTCTTAAGAATAGCCACCATCCAATTGTCTCTTAATTGGTGGGTGGGGTCCCATGATCTATTAATAGGCATGTATATTTCTTAAATATAAACTAGATTAAAGACCCGTTCTACAGCATTTTTACATTTACTTGTAGCTACCATTAAATTCCAGTATTTGGTGCTCTAACATTACCCTTTTCCCTAGTCCTGTTGTCTAACAAAAAAAGAAACGCAACTTCAGCAACTAAGTCCAAATGCAACATATACAAAATGGGAATAAAATGTAATTTTAACAAAGGACAATGCATCATAAGAGAATAGCAATTCACAAAAATTTAAGATATACAACCTAAAATTTAAGACAATTTTGAAACAAAAGTCAGAATTTATAAAACAAAAGACATAATCTGTGAGACAAAAGACCAGAGTCTGAAAAAAACAAAATCTATGAAACAAAAGAATGTATAAAACAAGAAACAGAATCTATGGGGGAAAAAAAAGTTAGAATCTATGAAGCAAAAAACCAGAAAGAATCTATAAAACAAAAGCGAACTCTTTCTTCCATCCAGTTATCTCAGTGGAAGACCTTCAAATGATATAGGGGACTGAGTAATCCAAATAAGCAAAATAATCCAAATAATGGAAATATAATAACTTCCAATCTGCGAGATACTCAAAACACCGAGTTGATGTTCTTTAAAATTGAAGAATGAATTCTGGGAATGACAGAGGTTGAGAACAGGAAGAATTTGGGCATAAAGGGAGAAAGGGAATGGGATAAAATAAAATTTATTTTAAAAAAGAATAGGAAGAGTTTATTGAGAGAAAGATAGCTTCTAAGAGAGACAGAAGGGGGACCAGAAAGTGGATTGCCCACCCACCCCGCTTCTCAAAAGTGTTATATTGAGCAAATCCACGAGGTGAGGCAGGTTCGAGGTGGGACAAAGCTATAGTCAACTAGTAAGATTACAAGTATAGTCTCTTAGGTAATATTGATTCAATGGGAATCATGAGGTGGGACAAAACTATGATCAACCAATAGGATTATAACAAGTGTAACGCTTAGGTAATATTGATTAAATGAGAATCAAATGGGGAAGCTAGTCACACACGCATGGACCTAACAAGGATTTCCCTGGAAGGAATGGGATGAGGTTTTTGTCCCCACCCAAGATGTTTGACACCTATTTAGAATATCAATCACTGCTATTCATCCCTAGGAGAAGTATGTGGGTGTAGTAGTTCTTCTCTTTTGAATCCTGATCCTTTAGCAAATGTGTTTCAATTGTTTTCTATGCTGAGGGCTGGCCTTGCCTAACTGCTTTATAATATTTTCTAACTATCTTAGCTACAATACAGCTACCTCTCTGTTTCTTAGTTCTTCTTTTCAGCACAGTTTACCAAAGGGTTGCTTGCTACACTGTCTCTCTCCAAATTTCTTCTTTCTTTGCTTTCTGAAAGCAATTCTGATCAGACTTCTGATCTCAATCAATATCCCAGAGGATTCAGGCTGGTGCTTAAGGTTTCCTCGCTATTCAGTATGTTCACTTACTTCCCAGGATACCTGGAACTCTTGACTTTTCTGGGATCACATGGGCTGCTCCTGCCTTACCTTGTTTTTGGATTCTTTTTGCTGATTCTTTCTCTTTCCTCAGAAATGCTTAAGGGCTCACCCTTTTAGTTCTTCTCTCCTCAAACTGCAATATTGGTAGCTCTCAAATCCTCTGGCCCTAAGTGCCACTGTTTCATTTCTTCAGTTTAGGCTGACTCCAGAACTCTAGACATAGTCAGTTCTCAACTGAAAATCTCCATTGATCATTAGTCAGACATCTCCTCTCAGTCCACCTGGACTCCTCACACTTGCCTACCGCAGCTTTCCTGTGTCAGTGAATGGTAGTCCTTGCACATTACGGCCAGATAACTTGGAATATGCTTGACCCCAAGCTTCTTGTTTCTTTTCATAGACAGTCAAAAAATTTGTTGACTCTGCCTAAAAAAGATGTTAATCACATTTTAGAAGCTTTCATTGTTATAAACATCCTCTTGTGAATTTTCATTATATTTTTGCCTTGATTATTGCAAAAGCCTTCTCTTACTGTCACTCTTCCTGATCTTACTGTCCTAGAATCTGTAGTCACATCTGACCTTCCTGAGACTTCTGTTCTGACCTTATATAATTCTCAGCCTACCTCCTCAATCCCCTTTAACTTTCTCCTCATTTTCTATGCCATTTTTACATGCTATATGATTATTTTTTTAGTCTTTGTTTATAATGGCAATAGCATGGATTGACTTTCACCTCACCTAGATTTTTGAACGAAGAATTGAACCTAATCCTTACCTGTGCAGATTTGCTTTATTTGTAATTCTTTGGAGCATTTGATACTTCCTGTATCTGTTAATAGAGTTGACCAGGAAAACTCAAGAATGATTCGACAGTCAAGTTTATATGCAGAGAAATCTAAACTTTCAAAGATTCTTAAGGGTGTTGGATATAGAACTGGCAGAATTACTGTGATATGCAAGTTTCCTCATATTTACTTTGATTTGAAAATATCTACATTTCTCTTTAAGCGCAAAGGACTGCTAATCGCCTGCCTGTGTCATGACCTGGACCACAGGGGCTTTAGTAACACCTATCTGCAGAAATTCGACCACCCCTTGGCAGCACTGTACTCCACCTCCACAATGGAGCAGCACCACTTCTCCCAGACGGTGTCCATCCTGCAGGTGAGCTGCTTGTCCTTGGGTGAATCATATATTTTTGGTTCCTAGGCAATAGCAACCCTTTGTAAAAAAAGCACATTTTTGTATCTTCCTTTGAAAACAGTAGCTGCATTTCATTGTATATCTTATATTTGTCGTCATAATTAAATAGTTATGGGGATTGAGATAAAGAAGCCTTTATAAAAACATTGAATACTTACATTTTGCAATCTCATTTGTTTTTTATATTAGTATTATATGATACTCGAAGGCAAAGTTTATTTCCCTTAACTTTAATTATATTGTTGTCATGTTCAGAATGTACTAAACTGTAAATCTTAAAACATAATGAAAGGTTTTAAGTGCATTGAAGTCCTTTTATCTTGTTTTGTTTTATATTCTATTGCTTCTAAGATATTCATGGTGATTGATCTAGTTGATGGCAGATCTCAGCTCAATATAAAGATGTAAATGCTCCCTCATCCATAAAACTTTTTTCTCAGACTCACCAAACAAGGTGGTTATTATGTCATAATCCTTGAATCCTATCACTGAGAACTTCTAATTTTTTCTTACTCTCAGCACCTCGAAGTAGGAAGAGAAATCTTTGTAGGTCTTTGGATGATATGTCTAAGGGAAGACCCTTAAGCCTTCAGTGTTGCACAGGGAAATTCTTGCAGTGTCTGGCTGTGGGCAGGCTGCAGAGTAGAAAGTCTTTCACCATATGGCACAGTTCTGTCTTGTCCAGGCCAGGCCTCCCTGTGAACACTGAGTAACCAGGGCTTGTTTTCCTCCTCTCCGCTTTCCCAAGGCTTCTGCAGTACCTTCTCATTTGACCCAACTGTGCAAGTAATTGGTAGCACTGCATGCTCAAACCTTCTTAAAACCCAGCAAAACTTACCTGCCAAGGTTTCAAGAAGATAAATGTCAAATTACTGATGTGAAGGTGCTGTTTTGTCTGCTGGGTAACAGTGAAAGATAATTTAAATATGGAGTTATTTTAGTCATTTTCAAGCCATAAACACTGGGTAGCTGAACACTGCACTTGCTCATGGGCTAGTTCCATCTCTTAAAGCAGTATACACTTATAATCTCCCATCCTTTCTTTTCTAAACAATGTATGTTTGGATGGGTGCATACGTGCATCCACAGATACAAGCATGCATGGAATAAAAGCAGGATCAAAGATGTTTGTGTATAAATATATCTGAAGCATCCTTTGTGAAGTAGATGAACATTATAGAACTTCATGAAAGTTTGCATGTACTTTGATCTCACTCCTGAATTGAAGTGATTTATTTGTACAACTAGAAAGATAAATGCTAGGAATAACATCTAGCTGCCTAAAATTAGGACTCAATTTAGTTAATGTCCCATATCCTACATGAATTCATATATTGGACTCTGACAACATTTCTAGCAGTATGATCTGTGAATAAATTTTAAGAGCTAAATATTTTTTTCCTAGCCTTCCCTTCATGCCCTCTACCCTTCCCTATTTACAAAGACTTTATTTCTCTTTTTTCCATTTCTCATCATTTTTCCTTTCCCTTCTTTCCTTTCCCCTGCCCCTCCCACTACCCCTACCCCTTTGGACCTTTTCTTCCTATTTTACATTTTCGATTATTCATTCTAATCTGGTACATTTTAGGTATACAATATAATGACATTCATCATTGGAAATTTGCACCTTTACATAGTCTCTCTTGGTTCTTATTTTTCACCCTTGCCCAGCCCTCCCTTCAACCCCTCCATTCCTCCCTATTTACAAAGACTTTGTTCCTATTTTTCCATTTTCTCATATTAATCCCATTCCCTTCTACCCTTTCCCCTACCCCTCCCACTTCCTTCCCCTTTGCCCCTTTTCTTCCTATTTCACACTACCTATTAAACATTTAGTCCTTATTTAAACTTTCAGTTTCTCACACCAGAGAAACTATTCAGAATTTATTCATGTGTGTCCTATTTATTTCACTTGAGAATATTGCCTCACTGTGCATCCACTTAGCTATAAATGTCTCTCATTTCTCATTTTTTATGGCTGAGCAGTACTCCATATTATAAAAAACCACATTTTCTATATCCAGTCTCCAGTTGATGGGCATTTGGGCTATTTCCAAGTTTTAGCTATTACAAACTGTGCTGCTATGAACATGGGTGCACATATATCACTGTGGTATGATTCTTTTAATTCTTTGGGGAAGATACCCAGCGGGGGAACAGCTCGGTCAAATGGGACTTACAATCCTACTTCTTTGAGGTATCTCCATACTGATTTCCACAGTGGTTGCACCAGTCTACACTCCCACCAGCAGTGGAGCAGGGTTCCTCTTTCCCCACAGCCCCTGTAGCATTTGTTATTGGTTGATTTCATGATAGCAGCCATTCTTTCCAGAGTGAAGTGGAATCTCAGTGTTGTTTTCATTTGCATCTCTCGAATGGCCAGTGATGTTGAACATTTTTTCATGTATTTATTTGCTATTTCTACTTCTTTGTCTGAGAAATATCTGTTCATTTCAGATGCCCATTTTTGGAATTGGCCTTTAAATTTGAGAGGTCTGCTCTTTTTAAGTTCTTTATAGATTCAGATAGTGGACCTTTGTCTGAGTAAGAGCAGGTGAAGATTTTTTCCCACATTGTGGGTTGTCTCTTCACACTGCTGGTGGTTTCTCTTGCTGTGCAGAAGCCTTTTAATAAGAAGAAATCCCACTTGTTGATTGTTTGTGCTAGTTCACGGGCAACTGAGGTTTTGTTCATAAAATCTTTTCCTACACTGATGTCTTCAAGGGTTCTACCTACCCTCTGTTCCAACTGATTCAGAGTTTCTATTTTAATATTTAGATCTTTAATCCATTTTGATTTTACTTTAGTGCATGCTGAGAGATACAGGTCTAGTTTTAATCTTTGGCAAGTTGAAACCCAATTTTTCCAGCACCATTTATTAAAGAGGCTATCTTTCCTCCAGTGAGGGTGTTTGGCTCCTTTATCGAAGATGAGATGGCTGAGTGTGTCTGGCGTTGTTTCTGCATCTTCTAATCTGTTCCACTGGTCCTCAGGTCTGTTTCTTTGCCAGTACCATGCTGTTTTTATCACAGTACCTTTGTAGTAGAGTTGCAGGTTGGGGATTGTGATACCCCCTGCCATGTCTCTGTTATCTAGAATTGCTTTTACTATTCTGGGTCTCTTCTTGTCTCAAATGAATTTTTGGATTGTTTTCCCAAGGTCCTTGAAGTATGCTGCTGGGATCTCAATTGGAATTGCATTAAATCTATATAGCAGTTTTGGAAGTATGGCCATTTTCACTCTATTAATCCTTCCTACCCAGGAGCAGGGGATATCTGTCCATTTTCTGATATCATCTTCAATCTCTCTTTTCAGAGTGCCATAGTTTTCAGAGAAGAGGTCTTTGATTTCTTTCATTAGGATGATTCCTAGGTATTTCAGGTTTTTGGATGCTATTGTGAAAGGAATTATTTGCCCTATTTCTCTCTTAGTGAGTCTGTCATTGGTGTAGAGGAAAGCTAATGATTTTTGTGTGTTGACCTTGTAACCAGCTACTTGACTGAATTTGGCTACTAAGTCTAGAAGACTTTTGGTGGAGTTCTTGGGGTCTTCTATATAGAGTATCATGTCATCTGCAAATAATGACAATTTGACTTCTTCTTTACCTATCTTTATTCCTTTTATTTCTTTCTCTTGTCTAATTGCCGTGGCTAATGTTTCCAGGACTATATTGAACAAGAATGGTGATAGTGGACATCCTTGTCTTGTTCCTGATTTTAGTGTGAAGGATTTCAGTTTTTGACCATTTAATATGATATTGGCTATTGATTTTTCAGAGATGCCTTCTATCAGTTTGAGGTAGAGACCATCCATTCCAATTTTTTGTAGGATTTTTATCATAAATGCATGTTGGATTTTTTCAAATGCTTTTTCTGTGTCTATGGAGATAATCATATGGTTTTTGTCCTTGGGTCTATTGATATAGTGTATTACATTGATTGATTTGCATATATTGAACCATCCCTGCATCCCTGGGATGAATCCCACTTGATCAGGGTGTATGATCTTCTTGATGATCTTCTGCATTCTGTTTGCCAGTATCTTATTAAGGATTTTTGCATCTATGTTTATTAGTGAGATTGGCCTATAGTTCTCTTTTTCAGTTGAGTCTTTCTGTGCTTTGGGGATCAAGGTGATGCTTGCTTCCAGGAATGAATTTGGGAGTATTGCTTCCCTTTCAATTTCATTGAAGAGTTTAAACAGTAGTGGCAGCAGTTCCTCTCTAAATGTCTTGTAGAATTCAGCAGTGAAGCCATCAGGGCCCGGGATTTTCTTAGTTCATAAGTTTTTAATTACATTTTCAATTTCATTGGTTGATATTGGGATGTTCAGAGTTTTTAGGTCTTCTTCATTCAACTTTGGTAATTCATATGTATCTAGGAATCTGTCCATTTCTTCTGTGTTGTCCATCTTATTGGTGTATAGGTTCTGGAAGTAGGTATTGATGATCCTCTGGATTTCTGCTGGGTCTGTTGTCATTTCACCCTTTCTTTCCTATTTGCATGGATTTGGGCCTTTTCTTTCCTTTTTCTGACAAGGTTGGCTAAGGGTTTGTCAATTTTGTTGATTCTTTTGAAGAACCAACTCTTGGCTTCATTGATTTTTTTGTATTGTTCTCTTAGTCTCCATTGAATTGATTTCTCCTCTGATCTTTATAATTTCCTCCCTTGTGTGACCTTTGGGGTTGTCCTGCTCTTCTTTTTCTAGAAGCTTGAAGTTCAGCATCAGGTTGTTTAATTGGGCTCATTCTATTTTCCTAATATGTGTATTCACTGCTATTAATTTCCCTCATAAGACTGCTTTCATTGTGTCCCATAGATTCCCATATGTTGTATTGTCATTGTCATTTAAAGGAAGGAACTGTCTGATTTCTTCTTTTATTTCCTATGTGACCCATTGGTTATTCAGAAGTGTGTTGTTCAATTTCCACATGTTTATGTAATTTTTGGAGTTTCTTTTGCTATGATCTCCAATTTCATCACACTATGGTCTGATAATATACAGGGGATAACTTCAATTCCTTTGCACTTACTTAAACATGTTCTATGTGTTAGTATGTGGTCTATTTTGGAGAATGACCCATGTGCAGTTGAGAAGAATGTGTATTCTGATTTTGTGTGGTGGAAGACTCTGTAAACATCTGTGAAGTTCATTTGTTCAAGAGTTCAATTGAGTTCTAGTATTTCATTACTTATTTTTAGTCTAGTTAATCTATCTATTTGTGACAGTGGGGTGTTGAGGTCCTCCACTACAATTGTATTAGTGTATATATGACTTTTCATGTCTGTTAGTATTTGTTTTATATAGTTGGGCGCACTAGTGTTTGGTGCATAGATATTTATGATTGTCATCTCTTCCTCTTGGATTCTTCCCTTTAAAAGGATGTAGTGTCCTTCATCTCTCTTAATCAGTGTTGGTTTGAAATCTACTTGATCTGCAAAGAGGATAGCTTCTTCTGCTGTTTTTCAGGTTCCTGTTGTATGGAGTATTGTTTTCTTCCCTTTAACTTTCAGTCTATGAGTTTCCTTTTGAATTAAGTGTGTTTCTTGTATGCAGCATATTGTTGGATTTTGCTTCTTGACCCATTCTGCCAGTCTATTTCTTTTGATTGCTGAATTGAGACCATTAACATTGATGGTTATAACTGAAATGTATTGACTTGTCACTGCCATGACTTTTTATTTTTGTTGGGTTGTCCCACTTTACATTTAATTTCTTGTCATGCCAGATGGGTTCATTCTGTTTTGCTTCCTGGGGTTGTGATCCTCAAGGTCTGTTCCTAGGATATTGTGTAAAATTCTTTGGAGTGCTGGTTTGGTATTCATGAAGTTTCTAATGTGCTCTTTGTCATGAAAGTATCTTATTTCTCTATCCATTTTGAAAGAGAGTTTTGCAGGGTACATCAGTCTGGGTTGGAGGCTGTTTTCTTTTAGAGCTTGGAATAGGTCACTCCAAGCTCTTCTTGCCTTGATGGTTTGTGTTGAGAAGTCTGCTGTGATTCTGATGGGCTTTCCTTTGTATGTGATTTGTTTCTTTTCTCTGACTGCTTGGAGAACTTTGTTCTTCTGTTGTGTTTCTGGAATCTTAACAATTATATGCCTATGTGCAGATTTTTTTTGATCAAGGCTATTTAGAGTCCTATATGCCTCACTTATCTGTATGTCAAGCTCTTTTCCCCTGCTTGGGAAGTTTTCTGCCATTATTTCTGTGAAGAGGTTTTTTATGTCATCTCCACTCTCTCCTGTTTCTTCATTGAGCCCAATCAGTCTTATGTTATTCTTCTTTGCATCATCTTGCAGCTGCTGGATTGATTTCTCATGTTCCCTTATAATTTTGAAGCAATTTTTCTTTTCCTGGTCACTCATTGCAATCTTATCTTCTATATCTGAAATTCTATCCTCACATTGGCTCATTCTGCTGTGTAGACTTTCAATGGAGTTTTTCATGTCCTGGAAATCTATTTGCATATGTTTTTTGGATTCCATTTGTTTCTTATGTTGGGATTCCATCATGTTCCTGAGCTCCTCTCTAGATTTATTAATCATGTCTTGCACTAGGGGCACAATTTCTCCTGTTATCTGAGAAATTATTTCTGATTTCATTTTTTCCAGATCCCCTTTTGTTGCCAGTTCAGTGGGTCCAGGTGGTTGAGTATCAGAGTCTTCCATCTCATTTCCCTTTGGGGTTGCTGTAGGTTATCTGGAAGTCTGGTTTTGAGACTTATTTAGGTGTTTTCTCATTTCGACTGGGGTGGGGGCTGTTGGCTCCTGCATGAATTACCTCCTCTGAGCTGGGAGAGGTGGGACAGGGGCCAAGAGCAACGGTAGGGATGGTGACCCAAAAGCCCTTTCTTGTGGGCTGGGAGCAGTGGGAAGGATGGTGACTGGGGATCCCCTTCCTCTGGACCAGGAGCAGTGAGAAGGTGGCTCAGAATCCCCTACCTCTGGGCTGGGAGCACCAGGACTCAGTACCTTGGTCTGGTGGTCTGGGCTCCTCTGCGTCTTTGTAGTGTGGAACCAGGTGGCTGCCTGTCTGCAGTGGGGTGATTCGGCATCTTTGGCGTGACTCAGGACCTCAGTAGGGCGTGGGCAGACCTGCCTGTCTGCAGTGGACTGATTAGGTGTGTTCTGTGAGACTCAGGACCTCGGTAGTGCATGCACAGACCTGCCTGTCTGCAGTGGGCTGATTCGGCGTCTTCCGCACGACCGAGATAAAATTAATAATAACATTAATACTGAAAAAGTGGGGAAAGGGAATCTAGAGATGGAGGGAAGGAGACAGGTGAAGAGAAAGGGAAACAAACGATTCAAGATGTGTTACACACAAGAGTATAACATGAAGATTAATGTAAACTTCATGTATTGTATTCATGCTCATATCTGAAGGATTCTCAGAGTGCATTCACAGACTTTAGCCCAATACTCAGCAAGACTTTTGTGTCCAGCCATTTGAACTCTGCATTCAGTATGGTCAACATTGTGCTTATTACTTTCTCTGGATAATTTTCCCATTTATATCTCCTATGATGGTAGCTTGTCACTCAAGCCTCAAGGCTGGTGACCTTAAACTCATTGTTTACCCCTCCTTTAGCTCCCTCCCTCCAACCCAGTACCAAGACCTGACAATTTTATATTTTGCCTAAAGACACCTCCAGACTTGACCAATTAATGAGATACTCTATACTCTTGAATATCAGTAAAATATTACAACTTTCAGTCATGAAAATGAGACAGAGCAATATATAGTTACATAATATGAAGAACTCTGATAACCTCCATTTAGCCACAGCAGACTTTTTCTATTGCTATCTTGGTCTCTGCAGATATTCTGTGCCTCCATTGTTCTATGAATGATTGTAGGTCTGCAAGTATCCACCTTCACAGCCAGGTAAAAGATATGCAGTTGGCTAGGCATGGTGGTTCACACTCGTAATGACAGCTGTATTTGGGTGACTGAGACAGGAGGACCGCAAGTTTGAGACCATCCTTGACAATTTAGAGAGACCATGTCTCAAAATAAAATTTTAAAATAGGCTGGCGATGTAACTCAATGGTAGAACATTTGCTTGCCATGTACAAGGCCCCAGGTTGAATTTCCAGTACTGGCAGAAAAAGATATAAAAGATATGCAATTCAATACCATATATAATGGTGAGAAATAGTTCCCAAACAGGCATTATCACAGCTGTATGTGTCTGGGTGGCTTTGAATCACAGCTTTGCCAACTTTCATTATGGATACCACTGTCACCTACTGATAGGTTGTGCAAGCAAAACAATGCCGCTGACGGAATCAGCAGCACAACATGCAGGGTAGGGATGTGTGATAAAATATACCTTCAATGCCCAATACACGTGGTTAGTTAGTGGAGCAGAACAGAGGGAATATAGACGTGGTCTCAGCTTTACTTGGTCGCACTGGAAAGGATGCAGTGGACAGATTTTTTTTGTTAAGGAAGCATGGAAAGTTGAATCCTGACTAACTTATAGGAAAATATAAGAGCAGCTGCAAAAAAAATGAACTTGCATTCTTTCTTATCTTTTGCTGAGCTTCCTGCTATCTCTTTGAGCTGCATGTCCAGAACATTATCCTGGAGACTAAGGCCCACCACTGTGGATAGTCTGGGCGGACATTCAGGAGAGAGCAGCATGCACTCTCATTTTATGGCATCTCCACATAGCTGGGAGGCAGCATTGTGCCCCTTTTCTGTGGCTTCTGAGTACCTCAAGCTTTCATACATTTTAGTATTTTTTTAAACTTTGCTTTGAAATTTTTTGTTTATGAGCTTAGTTTTCTACCTCCTGGGCAATATTTGTTGGTATAGACAGTCCTCTTTATTCATCTCCATAAATGGAGCCTCACCTCTGGATTGGTAATTATGGGCAGAGATGGGAATGGAAGGTAGAATGCAGTTCAAAAGAATTCAGAGTGGGCAGAACAATGTGGCAACATTTGGAGACTAGAAACTACAAGTCATGTTTAAGAGCAAGTGAGTGGATCGGTTTCCTTATGGCAGCTGGCTGACATGGCTAGGTGGTGGAAAGCACATGGGTTGCCTTTAAGGAAGGAGATTATTTTGTGTGGGCAGTGACATACAGAAAAGTAGAGAACCTTCTTACCTAAAACATCAGTTTTTTTAGTAATTGTGATAGAACAGTTATTACTGAAATATTAAATCATCTTAGTCTACATCCTAATGAGATATTAAGGATCATCTTGAATATCGAAGTTTCATTTTTGTGTCTTTTTTTTTTCATGAATATCCAGTAATTAAGTACTCACTAAAGTCAAGTTTTAGAAGATGAAGAAATTAGAAATGATTATACTCATTATTAGAACAAGTGTCTTATTCCTTTATTCTTAAATTATCTAATGCTTTTGAAACATTATCTGATTTCAGAAAGTTATCTATATCCTCAACATTTTAGGATTCCAAGACTTTTTCATTACTTTTTATAGCAATATTATTTCTCTGATTTGGCTAAAGAGTTCTTCCTCTTCCTCTGAAGTAGGTAAAATTTATTATTGTCTCTTGCAATTATAGCAAAATTATGTTTCTATTCAACATTACAGTTACTAATAACCTAAAATGAATGACACAGAAGCTGGCTTAGATCCTTGCTGTTCTGAAGATGTTTTCTAAACAAAAATCATTGAACATCAAAATCAGTTTGGGATATATCTCTTTTGTTCACTTGTTTTTCCTTCCCTCTTTCCCTTAACTTTTACTGCAGAAGTTATGTGTGTAGTTTTTATTATCATCATCATCATTTTTTCAGGTATTGGGTACTTAACTATGAATCAGAAACTTATTTTGTGCATTTTACTATTTTTGGTTTCTCATAGTATCCCTATGAGATATTATTTTTTATTCATTTCCATTCTTCATATGTGAATTACATTCATCAAAAAAGATAAGTAACTTGTCCATTTGTCACACATCAAGTAAGTGACCAAACAGATTAAAAACTAGAATTGTTTGACTCCAAAATTTTGCTTTTATTTTACAGTATTTTGGTGCTTCCTAGTGGTTTGATGCACTAGATGATTAAATATCACTAAAAGTATTATACATCTGTTAAAAGCATTGTTATTATGATTGCTTGATCCAACATTTGTATCATTGACTTCACTCTTGTCCCAAAGATTTGTATAATGCAGCCTGTACCTGTGGCTTCCTAGATTTTCAACCCCGTTAGGGCAGGATGTCAGGGACCAAGGGCTGGACTTGTTGGAATGCAGGAAGAAAAATCTGCACATCAGATCACTTCCATCAGAATCTCTTTGACAGAGTTGAGCAGCATAGAGTTCAGGGGATTTTTTTTTTAACTTAATAATAATAGTTTGTATTTTCTGAAAGAAAAAGATTCATTAGTTTTTCTTCCTGCCTTGGTTCTGACCTACTTTCAGTCCACACCCTTACCACAATGATAGTTTTGAAGTCAATACCTCATCATAACACCATCTAACCTAAAATTATCAATAGCTTATTATCCTCAAGATAATATCTTACCAAAATATTTTATGGTAAAACTTTAAATGTAATTCTCATCTTTTTCTTATTCAATTTGCTTCATTCATGTGGAAATTTTTGTGGACCCTTAGTACGAACTCAATTAGTTCGTGAGGGCTGGTTGTAACTTAAATTGGTTGTAAGGCAAGACTATTTTCCCCATAAGAAATAATGGAAATACCCATAATCCATTCTGAACCTCCCAAAGCATCCCTTAACTTACCTCTTCATAATAATAAAGGGTTGTATAATTTGCATAATTTACCAGAAACACCAATAATCTTCCTAGTCTATTCACCAAAAAGTTATAAAATGTGCATAGTTTATCAGAAACAATTTCATACTGTGCTCACCATTCAAGCTGACATCTTCAGCTTGCAGGAAGGGAGGATTAAATGGAAAGTAGTTCTTGTTTGGAAGGAGAGTCCCCTTCCATAAGAACATCAGGAATCTGGTTCTCTGCTGTCCTTTCTGTCTTTGGGAGAGTCTGTAGCCCACTAGGAGCTGCTTCTGGCTCACTAGGTCTCAGCTTTTTCAGAACTAAAAACTGGTCTAAGGTCTGTCTCTCCTTTCTTTTTCAAAAAAAATAATTTTATTGGGCATTTAAGGTATACATATAATGACATTCATCATGGAAAATTTGCACCTTTACATAATCTCTCTTGGTTCTTATTATTTCTCCATTCCCCTGCCCTCCCTTCAAACCCTCCACTCCTCCCTATCTACAAAGATTTTGTTTCCATTTTTTCCTTTTCTCTTATTAATTCCATTCCCTTCTTTCTTTTCCCCTACCCCTCCCACTTCACCTTCCCCTTTGGACCTTTTCTTCCTATTTCACATTATCTATTATACCTTTTAGTCCTTATTTACACTTTCAGATTCTCATACTAGAGAAACTATTCGGTATTTACACGTGTATCCTATTTATTTCACTTAAGAGTATTGCCTCAGTGTGCATCCATTTAGCTATAAATGCCTCTAGTTTCTCATTCCTTATGGCTGAGTAATACTCCATTTTTTAAAAAAAAACAAAAAAAACACATTTTCTTTATCCAGTTTCCAGTTGATAGGCAGTTGGGTTGCTTCCAAGTTCTAGCTATCACAAATTGTGCTGCTATAAACATGGGTGCACATATATCACTGTGCTATGATCCTTTCAATTCTTTGGGGAAGATACCCAGCGGGGGAACAGCTCGGTCAAATGGGACTTACAATCCTACTTCTTTGAGGTATCTCCATACTGATTTCCACAGTGGTTGCACCATTCTACACTCCCACCAGCAGTGGAGCAGGCTTCCTCTTTCCCCACAGCCCCGCCAGCATTTCTTATTGGTTGATTTCATGATAGCAGCCATTCTTTCTGGGGTGAGGTGGAATCTCAGTGTTGTTTTCATTTGCATCTCTCAAATGACCGGTGATGTTGAACATTTTTTCATATGTTTATTTGCTATTTCTTCTTCTTTCTCTGAGAAATATCTGTTCATTTCAGATGCCCATTTTTGGATTGGGTCTTTAAATTTGGGAGGTCTGATCTTTTTAAGTTCTTTATAGATTCGAGATAGTAGACCTTTGTCTGAGGAAGAGCAGGTGAAGATTTTTTCCCACATTGTGGATTGTCTCTTCACACTGCTGGTGGTTTCTGTTGCTGTGCAGAAGCTTTTTAATAAGAAGAGATCCCATTTGTTGATTGTTTGTGCTAGTTCACGGGCAACTGAGGTTTTGTTCATAAAATCTTTTCCTACACTGATGTCTTCAAGGGTTCTACCTACCCTCTGTTCCAACTGGTTCAGAGTTTCTATTTTAATATTTAGATCTTTAATCCATTTTGATTTTAGTTTAGTGCATGCTGAGAGATACAGGTCTAGTTTTAATCTTTGGCAAGTTGAAGCCCAATTTTTCCAGCACCATTTATTAAAGAGGCTATCTTTCCTCCAGTGAGGTTGTTTGGCTCCTTTGTCAAAGATGAGATGGCTGAGTGTGTCTGGCATTGTTTCTGCATCTTCTAATCTGTTCCACTGGTCCTCAGGTCTGTTTCTTTGCCAGTACCATGCTGTTTTTATCACAGTAGCTTTGTAGTAGAGTTGCAGGTTGGGAATTGTGATAGCCCCTGCCATGTCTCTGTTACCTAGAATTGCTTTTGCTATTCTGGGTCTCTTCTTGTTCCAAATGAATTTTTGGATTGTTTTCTCCAGGTCTGTGGTGAAGTATGCTGCTGTAATTTCAATTGGGATTGCATTGAATTTATATAGCAGTTTTGGAAGTATGGCCATTTTCACTATGTAGATTCTTTCTACCCAAGAGCAAGGGAAGCCTTTCCATTTTCTGATATCCTCTTCAATCTCTTTTTTAAGAATGTTATAGTTTTCAGAGTAGAGTTCTTGGATTTCTTTTGTTAGGTTGATTACTAGGTATTTCAATTTTGGGATGCTATTGTGAAAGGAATTCATTGCCCATTTCTCAGTGAGTCTGTTTTTGTGTACAGAAAAGTTATTGATTTTTGTGTGTTGACCTTGTATCCAGCTACTTGACTGAATTTGGTTATTAAGTCTAGAAGACTTTTGGTGGAGTTATTAGAGTCTTCTATATAGAGTCATCTGCAAATAATGACAATTTGACTTCTTCATTTCCTAACTTTATTCCTTTTATTTCTTTCTCTTGTCTAATTGCCGTGGCTAATGTTTCCAAAACTATATTGAACAGGAGTGATGGTGGACGTCCTTGTCTTGTTCCTGACTTTAGTGTGAAGGATTTCAGTTTTTGGCCTTTTAGTATGATATTGGTTGTTGGTTTTTCATAGATGGCTTTTATCAGATTGGGATATAGATTTTTTTGTAGGGTTTTAATCATAAATGCATGTTGGATTTTGTCAAATGCTTTTTGTGCATCTATTAAGATGATCATATGGTTTTTGTCCTTGGCTCTAGTGATACAGTGTATTACATTGATTGATTTGCGTATGTTGAACCATCCCTGCATCCTTGGGATGAATCCCAGTTGGTCAGGGTGTATGATCTTCTTGATAATCTTCTGCAGTCTATTTGCCAGTATCTTATTCAGGATTTTTTGCATCTATGTTCATTAGTGAGATTGGCCTATAGTTCTCTTTTTTGGTTGGGTCTTTCTCTGCTTTGGGGATCAAGGTGATGCTTGCTTCCAGGAATGAATTCGGGAGTATTATTTCCCTTTCAATTTCATTGAAAAGTTTAAACAGTAGTGGCAATAGTTCTTCCCTAAACATCTTGTAGAATTTGGCAGTGAAGCCATCAGGACCCGGGCTTTTCTTAGTTGGAAAGTTTTAAATTATTTTTTCTATTCCATTGATTGACATTGGATTGTTTAGAATTTTTAGGTCTTCTTTGTTCAACTTCGATAATTCATATGCATCTAGGAATCTGTCCATTTCTTCTGTGTTTTCCATCTTGCTGGTGTATAGGTTCCTGAAGTAGGCATTGATGATCCTCTGGATTTCTGCTGGGTCCTTTGTAATGTCATCCTTTTCATCCCTAATTGCATGGATTTGGGCCTTTTCTTTCCTTTTTCTGATAAGTCTGGCTAAAGGATTATCCGTTTTATTTATTCTTTCGAAGAACCAACTCTTGGCTTCATTGATTTTTTTGTATCGTTCTCTTAGTCTCCATTGAATTGATTTCTGCTCTGATCTTTGTAATTTCCACCTTTGCATAAGCTTTGGGTTTGTCCTGCTCTTCTTTTTGTAGAAGCTTAAGGTTCAGCATCAGGTTGTTTAACTAGGCTTGCTCTGTTTTCCTAATATAGGTATTCACTGCTATGATCTTCCCTACTAAGACTGCTTTTGTTGTGTCTCATAGATTCTGATATGTTGTACTGACATTGTCATTTAATTGTAGGAACTGTCTGATATCTTCTCTAATTTCTTTTGTGACCCATTGTTTATTCACAAGTGTGTTGTTTAATTTCCATGAGTTTATGAAATTTTTGCGGTTTCTTTTGTTATTGATCTCCAGTTTCATCACCCTATGGTGTGATAATATACAGGGGATAACTTCAATTCCTTAAGCATGTTCTATGAGTGAGTATGTGGTCTATTTAAGAGAACAACGCATGTGAAGCTGTAAGGAATGTGTATTCTGATTTTGTAGGGTGGAACACTCTGTAAACATGTTAAGTTCATTTGTTCTAGAGTTGGATTGACTTCTAGTATTTCGTTATTTTTTATCTAGTTGATCTATCTTTTTGAGACAGTGAGGTATTGAGGTCCCCCACTACTATTGTATTAGTGCTTATGTGATTTTTCACGTCCATTAGTATTTGTTTTATATAGTTGGGTGCACTAGTGTTTGCTGCATATATGTTTATGATTGTCATCTCTTCCTCTTGGATTGTTACCTTTACAGGTATGTAGTGTCCTTCTATGTCTCTCTTAATCAGTGTTGGTTTGAACTCCACTTGATCTGCAAAGAGGATAGCTACTCCTGCTCTTTTTTTGGATTCCTGTCACATGGAGTATTGTCTTCCACCCTTTGACTTTCGGTCTATTTGTTTCTTTTTGAATTAAGTGTGTTTCTTGTATGCAGCATATTATTGGATCTTGCTTCTTGACCCATTCTGCCAGTCTGTTTCTTTTGATTGGTGAATTGAGACCATTAACATTGATGGTTATAACTGAAACGTATTGACTTATCCTTTTCATGACTTTTTCTTTTTATTGGATCCTCCCCCTTTGCATTTAATTTCTTGTCATGCCTGATGGATTCATTCTGGTGGGCTTCCTGGGGTTGTGATCCTCATTGTCTTTTCCTAGGATATTGTCTAAAATTTTTTGGTGTACTGGTTTGGTATTCATGAAGTTCTTAAGGTGCTCTTTGTCATGAAAGTATCTCATTTCTCCATCAATTTTGAAAGATAGTTTTGCAGGGTACATCAATCTGGGTTGGAGACTATTTTCATTTAGGGCTTGAAATACGTCACTCCACACTCTTCTTGCCTTGTGCATTTGTGTGGAGAAGTCTGCTGTGATTCTGATGGGCTTTCTTTTGTATGTGATTTGTTTCTTTTCTATAACTGCTTATAGAACTTTGTTCTTGTGTTTGGTTTCTGGAATCTTTACTTTTATATACCTATGTATAGATTTTTTTTTGGTCACAGCTAGTTGGATTCCTATATGCCTCATTTATGTGTATGTCAAGTTCTTTTCCCCTATTTGGGAAGTTTTGTGCCATCACTTTTATCAACGGTTTTTTTATGTCATTTTCACCCTCCTGTTTCTTCTTTGACTCCAGTGAGTCTGATGTTAATGTTCTTTGCATTGTCTAGTAGCTGCTGGATTGATTCCTCATGATCTGTTACTGTTTTTAAGAAATTTTTCTTTTCCTGGTCACTAATTGCAATCCTGTCTTCTATATCTGAAATTCTGTCCTTGCATTGGCTCATTCTGCTGCATAAACTTTGAACGGAGTTTTTAATCTGGAAATCTGTTTTATGGATTCCATTTGTTTCCTATGTTGGGATTCCATCATGCTCCTCAGCTCCTCTATTTTTTTTATCTGTGTCCACTCTAGATTTATTAATCATGTCTTGTACTATGGGCACAATCTCTTCTGTTATCTGAGATATTATTTCTGATTTCATTTTTCCCAGATCCTCTTGTTGCCAGTTCAGAGAGTCCAGGTGGTTGTGTATCAGATTGTTCCATCTCGTTTCCCTTTGGGGTTGCTTTAGGTGATCTGGAGGTCTGATTTTCAGACTTTTTTATGTGTCTTCTCATTTCAGCGGATGCAGCCTGCTGTGTCTTTGTTGAGGAGACTTTTTTGTCACCCAGTGGTCTTGAATTCTCAGCAAGCCACTGAGCAACGTTTTCTCTGCTGCTCACCAGAACACCAATTCCTGGGTTCAGAGTGCTGGCCTTCTGAATCCCTGAGCTGACCTGTTGTCTGGGCGGGCTTCTGGCTGGGGTCTGTGCACACTTGAGATGGTATCTAGGTGTGCCCCTTGCAGGGGCCCCTATGTAGCTGTTGTCTGGGAGGGCCTTTGGTTAGGGGCTGTGCACCCCAGTTCCTGTTGTTTGCACAGGCTTTGGCTAGGGTCGCCACTTATCAATGGTATGGGGATGGGGCAAGACTCTGGGTATTGTTTGTGTGCCTGTACAGCTCTTCTCCAGGCGGGTCCCTGGCTGTGGCTGATGGTATGTCGGGCCTCTGGTGGAAGCCTGTGTGCCCATGCAGCTCCTTTCTGGGTGGACCCCCAGCCTGGGCAGGCATTCAGGAGCCTCCGGGTTTGGGATGGACCCTGATTGGGATCTGCCTACAGCTGTGCAGGTCTGGGTCACAAAGCCACTCCATGGGATCTGCATGCACTCACTGATGGAATGGCAGGCCTCTGTGTTTCTGTCTTTTCTTTAACACTATTCTGTAGTATGACATAACATTCTCATTAAGCAAGTGAGTTCAATGGTTGGCTTTTTCTCTGTCTGAGTGAGTCTTCTCTACAAATGTTTGTAGCTCTGTCCATTTTTCAGGATTTCCTTAATTTCCGAAGAATTTTGCTGCACTCATTGTTGATTCTCCCCCTCCTCTTCAGAAAGCTCTTCAGCTCCCATTCTCTGTTGCTCAGCCAGAAGTTGCTGATGTTCCTCTGTAGACAATTCCTCTGAGTGTTCCTCCACCAGTTCCATGACATCACCACTGTCTACCTGCAAGCCTATTGAGTCTGCCATAGTGACAGTGTCATCGAGCACAGGGACATTTGAAGGGTCAGGCTCCTCTACTCAACCTTGAAAGTCTCCCTCCTGTATAATTTTAGGCCACACTTTCTTCCAGGCAGATCTCAGTGTCCTTAGACAGACATTGGCCAGGATTTCTCAGTTAACTCCATACAGGAAATACTGGCATTCAGGTCATAACTCAAGACTTTGGTCATAAGTTAAAAGTAAAACTCTGGTCATAACCCAAGTTGTTCCTATGTGAGGCCAGTCATAACTCCAAGGTCTACTATAGTTCTCACTAGCAAGTATGGTTTCTGTGGTCTCAGCTGCTTCTGGATAGGCTATCCCTCTGCTTCCTCCATGTCCTTCACCATTAGTGACTTCACCCAGAAAAGGCCTCCCATATCTTCCAGGCCTGGGTTTAATTCAATAGTAGTCTATGCCACTTTATATTTTTTGAGTGCTCATATCCTTATGTATTCCCTTGAACTGAGAACTCCTTAAAAATGAGCTTACATTGCTTAGGCCCTTGAATATAGTAGATACTAAACTGTTAATGTCCTTCTATAAAGTGGAGCACTATAGACTAAAAATCTGCTAAAAATGGCTTTGTGTATATAAATATGCTGTTGTCTATAAAAAACATTTTTAATGTGTCTGAATGAATAAGTTAAGGTTGTAAGATATTTTTCTCTATGAAACAGAAAAGTAGATTATTATTTGTGATACAATCTGAAGTTGCCAAGTTGTCAAGTTGTCCTTCTAATCCCACTTCCAATATAATATACAAAACAGTAAAGTTTTTAATTGTGTTAAAAGACAAAGCCTATAGCTTACATATTTTATTTTTTTCAGCCATGTAGCTACAACAAATATTTAAAGAACTAGTTGTATTTAAGTTACTGGGATTTTGTAGTAGCAAATGATATTCCCTTTGTTAAAATAGTTTAAGTGGGAGGTTCATTGTTGGTGTAGTTTAAAGACAAACTGAATTATTATTTCCACTACAATCATTTAAGCTATTTTGTTATCTCCCAAAATTAGTCATTAATGGGCCAAGTGGCACTACTGACCATATTGCATCAAATAACTGAAAATGGCATGAGACCCTAGCTTGAAGCTTGCTACTGGTGGCTTTCTCTGTATTTTTCCATAGCTGGAAGGACACAACATCTTCTCGGCCCTGAGCTCCAGTGAGTATGAGCAGGTGCTGGAGATCATCCGCAAAGCCATCATCGCCACAGATCTTGCTTTGTACTTTGGAAACAGGAAACAGTTGGAAGAGATGTACCAGACCGGATCTCTAAACCTTCATAATCAGGCACATAGGTAAAAATAGCTTTACAAACTTTAGAAGTCCAGTAACTTGTTATATGGAATAAATTGATATTTTAAAAAGAAATATAATTTGGCATGAATTTGTATTTGACAGAAGAAATATAAAAATAATGCTTTTCTATTCTATGTGCATTTTTTTATATTTATTTTGATCATTTTATTTTTTAGCAAAATTTCTGACAGTACACTAGGCAGATAATTAAAATCCTAATCAGAATGTAAAGTAGTCACACATGAACTGGTACCTTTAAAATAAAAGGTTCTCCCTTAATTTTTTACAATCTGGGATTTGGCCATCAGCCTCAGACCCCAAAGTACATGAAAGTGGATTCACTTTTCAGAATCCAAATCCTGTTCTCCAGGCTAATGTGATTGATATATAAAACTGAAATTCCATTTTGTTGATCTACAGAAATATATTGCTTCACAAGGATCAGAATATTGGTCTTTGTGTGGTCAGAATCACTTAGAAAGCCAAGCAGCAACCAAAAGTTTGTCCAAGAACATTGAGTTAGAACAAGGAGTATCAAGTTAATTAAATGTTCTAATAGCATCAGGCTAAATTGGTTTGATGCCTTTTTTTCCAACGAAGAGTATCCTGCCTAGTGGATTCAGAGCTATGCCAAGTGTATTCATAATGACCCTACTCTCCCATCTTTGGATTATTTAAGTCCACTGCCAACTTGCCCCTCCCCTTGACAGTTCTTAGATGGTTAGCACCAGCATTCTCTGCTGCGACTCTCCTGTACCTTTTCCATGACTGACCAGTGCATAGTAAATGATTCTATCCTTATCTTTAGGTTTCTGAACATTCATTTACTGTTCTGTGCCAGTCTCTTCTTGTTCAGGTGCTTTGACTATCTCCTCTGTGATCCATTAAATACTAAACCTCTATGGTAGAGTCTGTTCTCAAGTTCTTATAAGAAATTTACTCAGGCATGCAAACACAAAACATTACTTTTACAAGTGGATACTGATATCTAATGAAGTTCACCTCATTGAGAATAAATATAGTTTGTATAATGATAACGACTTCTTTGATTACATAGAAGTTATTTGTGATTCAGTTTACCTTCAAATATGGACATATCCAGATTTGTGGAGCTTGACTCTCACACAAGATTGGGGAAATCTTTAAGAAAATCAGTACAAGACATTTGATTTTCACATACAGAAGGGCCCCTCCTAGGACTGCCAAAGGGGTCAGGGGTCAGTGAAGTTCTGTACAGGACCCTTAGGGTGTTCTAACTCCTCTGCCTGAAATCCAGCAGAGCAGTATGTCTACCATATTCTTATCTCCAACAGGTTGTGCTAAAATCTATACAAACAGGTGTTTGCTCACAGTTCTCTTTATTTAATGGCAATTGTAAGGTCAGAGAAAGCCTTCATGAAGCATGCTTTGGCTTCCCAAAACCCAGGTGCTTCCTTTTTTATTGCTGAATATATTATTTCTAGCTAACTTATTATAGTAATTATGATTAGAGAATAGAAAATTTAAACATCTAATTACAAATAATATTATTTAAGGTAGTTAATACAAATGTATTTGAGTGCTAATTGTGTGCTAATTATATAGTATATTACATACTATTAAGTAATTTTTTATACCTCATAATTTTAAAATTAATGCTTGTTTTAACAATTCAGTGTAGAGATGTATACAGGAAAAACTATAATATTTACTTTTTCTATATTCTAAAAATACCTGCTTATTTATTGAAATATCATATCATGAATTTTCTATATTTTTAAAAGATGTACGGATACACAGTATGTACAGTTAATACAAACCCATATTCTTTTTCCCTCTCTTCTGATTTTTAAAACATAAATGTGATTATACCAGATATATTCCTTTTTAGCGAGTTGAATAACCTTATGTAATGTGAAGTGGTACTACATAAAGGTTTACTAAACTTTTTTCATTGATGATCAGCGTTTCTAGAATTTTGCTTTATAAGTAGTGCTTCAATAAGTCTTGCCTAAAGTCTTTACTAGTGATATCTCAAAAAATATATAGCACATATTGCTAAAAATTGATGCACATATTAAATATTTTAAAAATATTTTAGAAATTCACACCTCTCCTAAGGATGAAAAATATTTCTCATTAATTTTCTGAATACTTACTCCATTGAACATATTTTCATGTTGCTTACTATTTATCATTCCCACTTCTGTGTTTATAATATTTGCTTATATTTTTCGAATAATTTATTTTTTTCTGATAATTTATTTTTAATAAATCATTTTACATTCTCTATTTTTGTTAAGGATATTAAATTTTTCTGTTATGCATTACAGATATCTTCTTAAGGTTACTTTCAAAAGTATTACACAGATTTTCTTTTCTCTTTCATTGCTACACCAAATCCTGAGCCTTCAGACACACTAGGCAAATGCTCTGCCTCTGAGCTACACCCACAGTACAGTACCAGTTTTTCTCTTCTGTAGAAAGACACTTTTTTGATAAAATTATATGGGTTGTATTTTATCACTTGTAAATTTAATTTTCCCATCTATAACTGGAAATAGATTCCAGTATACATAGGTATGAATTTTTGTATAGTTACATTTTTCTGCATCTGGTAAACTTTGGTATATCATTTCATACATATCAAAAAATTCGTGCATTTCATGTTTTATTTCTTCTTTCATTATTCATTATTCTATTCATATCTTCAGACTAGTGTAATAAAGCACTGCTAAATGAGTGGTTTAGAACAATAGAAATTTGTTCTCTCATTGTTCTGGAGACCAGAGTTCTAATATCAAGTTAACAAAGAGGCTCACCCCTGGGAGGCTCCATCATCACAGACTTATCCTCTCACTGTTATCTCTGTGTTCACATGGATTTCTTCTTTCTTTGTCTCTCTTTAACTTTCTTATGAGGACACTGGTCATTGGATTAAGGAACTTCCCTTTTCCAATATATCTTTATCTTAACTGTTACCTCTGCAACAACCCTATGTCTACATAAAGTCACAACCTGAGAAATTGAAAGTTAGGATTGCAGACACAATTCAAATCATAACAATTATATGAGTGTATTTTTAAGATTTCAAGTTTCTTTCTAGTATGATTCCATTGTTCACACTTTTGGCATTATTTCTGTCCTTTTAACTTTATTGAGGACTATTTTATTGCCTGGCATAAGGTCTGTCTTGTCGAATGCTTATGTGTCCTCAAAGAGAATATATATTCTTCTGTTGTTGGGAAGAGTGTTCTCTGTATAGCTTTTGGGACTCTTTTAGGATTACTCAAATTTTATGTTTCCTGCTCCTGTAGTTTTCTGCCTCCCTATTTTATTCACCATTGAAAGTAGATTATTGAAGCCCAAATATATTGTTGAATTCTTTGTTTCTCCCCTCATTTCTGCCAGTTTTGATGCATGATATTAGGTTCATATATGTTGTAAACTGTTTTAATGTTTCTGGCAAATTGACCCTTTTATTCTTATAATATATCCATCCTTCTCTCTAGTAATATATTTTGTTTTAAAATCAATTTTGCGTGAATCAACATATCTACTACAATGTTTTGTAGTTGATATTTGCATGATATCCTTACCTATCCTTTTATTTATAACTTATTTACATCTTTGAATCTAAAATGTTTCTTTATCCGACAGCATATACCTGGGTACTGTCTCTTCATCCAATCTGACAATCTCTGCCTTTTGATTAGGTCATATGTCCTAGTGTCTTTGCATATGTGTTAAGTTTTATTGAAATCTAAACATTTTAGATAATAACAGCAATTCTAGGTACCTTTTTTCATCATCCATGTTATTATTATTTGTCTATTTATTTAATGACTGGATGGATTGTCTTGATGAAGTCTTTGTACCTCGCCTCCCCCTCCAAGGGTTCAGCCTCTGCCCTGACTCCAGTGGGGTGACTGGTTTTGGCATTTCTTTCTCTTTTTTTTTAATATTTCTGTTCCTGACCACACCTTACACTCAAGCTCAAATAATCATCCCCTGGTTGCTTTATTTTTTACAAAATGTCCCAGGGCAAAATTTGCTTTAATGACTGATCCAATCAAACCAAGGCTCCCTTCAAGGTTGAAACAACTCCTGAGGTTGTTGTTTGAGATTTGTTCTGACCACGGGAAGCTCTTCCTGGCTGTCTCTTTCCCACTTTCCTCAGCAAACTTTCCTGCAGTTTATTCTGTTATCTCCAGGAATATGTCGCTGTTCTCCCAGTTGCCTCTCCCACAATCCTGCTGTTCATAGAACACCCTTAGGGAACTGTCATTGGCTGGTAAGTGATAAAGGACTACCCACCTTGAGAGAGAGAAAAGTATGAACTGTCTTGCCCATTTTTCCACTGGGGGCAATTTCTTGACTGTGGCACAGGGAAGTGGAGCCAAAGAAGAGCATTGTACAAGCACTGAGTACAATTTTGGGACAGGAACATTATGCACATGTGCAAGGACTCTGTGGAGGCTCCTCCTGGGCCATTGGCTGGGTCATTACTGGTTGCTCACACCCAGGTGACACTCCAGGAGGGCTAGCAGGGCAGCTGTTGCAGGCTGAGAGTAGTACAGAGATGGTGAGGTTGCAGTGTTTGGAAACAGACGTCCAGCCCACCAAGGGTGAAGGAACAGCTAGAACACAGTGAGGCCAAGTCATGGAGTCATGGCCCAGCATGAGTTGGGATGACACCTGATCTTCTTGACCAAAGCCTAAATGTCATCCTCCATGGTTCCAAGGAGAGCCAGCCATGAAGGAACTTCTGGGCACAGCAAAATTCAGAAGTAAGACAGCACTGTCTAGATTCCCTACAGTGAACTGCCAAAAACAGAAGTCAGCAAACCAGGACCTCCCACCAAATCTGATGTGTGACCCTGATTTCCTACACAGCCCATGAACAGAGAATGAGTTTTACATTTTTGAAGAGATAGTAAAAAGAAAAGAACAAAAAATGAGAATATGCTACAGATATTATATGTGGACAACAAAGACCAAAATATTTACTCTCTGGCCTTTTACAGATATAAAACAGAAAATTACTAAGCTTGTAAAGAAGCAAGATAATGGGACCATAATAAATTTTAAAAAGCCAGAAAAACACATCCCAGAATGACCCAGATTTGGAATTAATAGTCAAATTTTTGGAATTAATAGTCCCTTGACTATTGTAGTCCCTTTAAAGCAGCTACTGTAAATATGTTCAAGATCTTAAACAGAAATTTGTTTTAACATATTAACAAATGCAGAATTTCAGTACAGAAATAAAATTATGAAACAGAGGCAAATAGAAATGTGAGATAGTAAAGTATGAAAGAGAAACAACATCTACCAAAGGGATAAAAGCTATACTTGTGATGTGTGTTTCTCATTTTAAAAAACGAAGAGCAAAAGACATGGACATATTCAAAGTACTATCGACTCCAAATTCTGAAATATTAGAAATATTCTTTGAAAATAAGGCTGAAATAAAGATATTTTCATGATAAATCTGGGAAAATTTGTTGTCAGAAGACTTGAACTACATGAAATTCTAAGAAAAAAATCCAGGTTAATGAATTAACAATAAAAACTTCAGTCTAGAGGAAGGTATGAGAATTATCAAAAGCAGTAAATATGTGAGTACTGAGAACAGACTAACAGATTAGTTTTTCTTTTCCTCTAACATCCATAAAAGATAAATGAATGGTTAAAGCACTAATAATACCATGCTAAGGTAGGGTTTATATCTGATGTCATTTTAAATTAAATGTGAAAGCAGTAGCACAAAGGATAAGGATGTACAGAATTAGAGTGTTGCGAGTTACTAACGTTGTTAAGAATAAAGAGTAAAGTGCTAAGTGGAATGATACTAATTTTATGTAGCTGTGATAAGTCTGCATATTGTTTTCTCTAGGCAATTCATGAAAAAAAGAGAGGAAAATATTGAATAGTAAAAGTGCCTTTGATTAACCCATATGGAGTATTAAGAAAGGAGAAATAAGAATGGATGTAACAAATAGAAACAGGAAGATGACAGACTTGAACCCCATAAAAACCAAAAACCAAATTAAATTTAAATGGACTAAATACATGAATTACCTAGAAATGATTATATCAGGTAAAATAGCAAGGCTAAATTCTGTATTGTCTATAAGATGTATCTTCTAAATAGAAAGATAAATTAAAAGAAGGGATGGAAGATTGTATTTTATACAAATAGCATTTTTTTAAATAAAGAAGAAAACTAGTGTGACTATATTAAAATTAGAGGGGATGTAAAGAGGGCCAGTTTGCCATCCTAATATGACATAACAAACCAAAACATACATGCACCTAACTGCAGAGCTGTAGAGACACATGAACAAAAGCTGGAAGAATGAAAAGCAAAAAGACAAATCAAAGATCTCAGGGAGTTTCACATCCCTCTTCAAAAGACATACAAAGAATTATCTATGAGTTAGCACGGCTAGGGAATGAACAGCACCATCAACTTGACCTAATCTAAATTTATAAAACACAACTACAGAATATACATTCTTTCCAACTAAGTATGGATCATGTACAAGATAAACTACTGGGACATTAAATCTCATAAAATTTCGAAGACTGAATTTTTGTCATGATGCAAGTAAATGAAATATCTAGAAGTTAAATGACATACTGCTAAATAGTAAACTATAGGTAAAAGGGGAAATCAAAGAATATCTCAAACTTATAATGAAAATAAACCATATCAAAATTTGTAGGATACGGCTAAAATAGTACCAAGGGGAAAATTAATAACTTTAAATGCCTATATTAATCAATTATTAAGGTAACACTTTAAGCAACTATAAAAAAGAAAGTAAATTAAAGCCAAATTTGAAGAAAGTAAATAATTAAGATAGTTGTAAAAAAATAAAACATTAGGCCCGGGGATTTAGCTCAGTGGTTCCGTCACCTGCCTCATAAGCCAAGGACCCGAGTTCGATCCCCACTACCAAAAAAAAAAATCAAGGAAGCAAACAATAGAGAACATTTAAATGTCAATAGTGGGTTCTTTGCAAAAACATAATACAATGGATAAGCTCTAGTAAGACTAATAATGAAAGGAAACAGAAAATACCAATCATTAATATTGAGAGGAAAAGAAAGGATATCACCACAAATTGCAGATATGGAGGAAATAAATTATTACAAATGAAAATCATGTTGACAAGTTTGAAACAGATGAATGGCTAAATTCCTTGAAAAATGCAACTTAACATGAACCCAAAAAAAAAAAAAAGGCAGAAAATCTGAATATTCTCTTAAAGAATGTAATCTTTTTCTTTTTTTGTACCAGAGATTGAACTCAGGACCTTGCACTTGTGAGGCAGACGGTGGCACCGCAGAGCCAAATTCCTGGCCCAAAGAATGTAATCTTAAAACAAATTTTAAAAGCCTCATCCAGGGCCATACCTTGTTATTTCACTTGGAAATTCTATCAAGTAATCTCATACAAAATCTTTCCAAAAATGAGAATAGGAATTATTTCCCATCCTGACACCAAAATCAGACAAAGAAATTTCAAAAATAATAAGTTCAAAAATAGTAAATGAAGTCAATATTGCTCATGTACATAAAAGAAAAAATCTTAAAGTGTAGCAAAGTCATATATGGAAGGACAATATATCATAGCAGGTGAATTTTGCAGGATTACTCTACTTGCTAATGAATATAATTCACCATGATAAAGGAATGAAGAAGAAATACCATATGATCCTTTCAACAAATTTGGGAGAAGTCTTTGACAAAAGTTAACCTGCATCTATGGAGAAGGGATCTCAGCAAACTAGGAATAGATGAGTGCTTCCTAAATTTGATCAAAAAAAAAAAAAAAGGAAAGAAATCACCTTTGAAGATGTGGTAGACACTACGATGATAAATTATATAGTAAACACTTACCTTCTAAGCCAACCAAATCAAGGCTGGTCTCTCTGACCAGTTCTGTAATACTTGGATATACCATATTTATGGATTATAAAATTTAGTATTGCTAAAATATCAGTTACCCACAAATGTGTCTCAAAAAATAAATACTAGCAGTCTTATTTCTTTATTTAGGTATTCACTAGCTGACATCAAATTTATATAGATATAAAATACCTAGAGTGGTCAAAGCAAAAATCACATTTGCGGGACTTAATGACCTCTTTCAAAGCTTACTATATAAAGTAATAGTAATTAAGAGAATACTGGTGTTAGGACAGACAAATACCCTGGTGAAACAAGCTTACAGAGAACTTACAGTATGTAGCCTGCTGATTTCCATCCCAGGTTCAAGAAAATTTAATGTGGAGATAGATATTTTCTTCGGAAAGTGATTCTTGAATTACTGGAGTTTCAGTTGGAAGATAGACTTAAATGTAAGAGCTAGAATTATAAAATCTCTAGCACTAAACACAGGGAAAGTCTTCATGTGCACATGGAAAGGTCATACCTTCAAATAATTAGATTTCATCTTATTAAAACTTAGGATTTTTAAAAGATATCTTCAAGGAAATAGAGAAGCCACAGAGAATAAAGAAATGCTGTTGATATTTAGTAAGGATCTTATACAACTCTTATAACCCAATAATAAGACAAAGTAAAAATTACATAAAAATTTTTATGTACCATAAATGCAAATGAACATGAAATTTGTTCAATGTTTCTAATCATAAGGAACATTTAAATTAAAATTACACTGATATCTCACTGTGTACCTACTGGAATGACCAAAATTAAGACCAACAATATCAAGTGCTGACATAACCTGAAGCAACTGGAATGTACATATATTGCTGGTAGAAGTTAAGAACATGTACCACCACTGCAGGAAGAACCTCTGGGTTTTCTCTTTTTTTTTTTTTTTTCTTTTTTTTTGGTACCGGGGATCAAACTCAGGTCCTTGTGCTTGCAGGGCAGGTGGCAGCACCACTGAGCTAAATTCCCGGCCCAACATCTGGGTTTTCTTATAAAGCTAAGTATGTTCCTACACTGGCCAAGCCAGCCATCCCTTGGTATTTACTTAGGAGAACTAATATTGATGCTATTATTTGAACACAAGTGTTTGTAGCAGCAGCATTCATGATATATCCAATGGAAAACAAATCAAATGTCACAATAAGTGGATGCTAGGCAATTTCCAGTGTTTATGCAAGGAACACTGTGCTAATCAGCAATAACAATTATGAACTGCTGATTCATGTGAGAATATGGCTGAATTGCACAAATATTAAATTGACAAAAATAGTACATACTCTAATAACATTTTTATAAAGTTCTAGAATAGGCAAAATTAATAGTATTTGTGATAGAACTCAAATTGGCAGTTGGGCTCAATGAACGACATTGACAGAAAAAAGGGCGAGAGGAGAGGTCTCTGGGTACTGGAAGTGTTTGTGTTGTCATTGGGGTGGTGACATATTACTCAGCTTTCCAGTCTCTGGGATAGAATACTGAACACGCAAAATTAAAGGAAGAGAGGTTCACAGTTTCAGCAGGTTCAGCCCATGGTCAGCTGGGTCCAAGGAAGAAATGGCATAGTGGTAGAAAACTACTCACCTCACAGCAACCAGAAAGCAAAGAGAAAGAAGAGAGAAGCTGGGGACAAGAATACAGGTCACACCCCCAGTGACAGAAGACTACCTCTTCTGACCAAACTTCCCAACATGAGACTTTTGGGAAACATTTTAGTTCTAATCCATAACAGCTGGTTTCTGACTGTACTTGTCTTCACACTCACTGGTCTATGTACTTCAGGATTATGTATTTCATTCTTTACAAATTATATCAATTAAAAAATATGATACAACATATGATCTAGAAATTTGATGTGATAAAATATGAAACATTTTTATTCCTTGTATTTTGTTCTTAAACAAGGAAAATTATATGAATTGCATTGTTACAAGAAGTCTTTAAATAAAATCTCTAAGAGATTAAACTAGTATGGTTCTTAATTTACCAAGTAAAATACATCTTACTGTTAGGTGATTAAGAATTAATAAGAACTGTACATTGTAATAACTAAACTTTTAACTCACTTCAGAATTATTAATGAGTACAAAAATTTACACAGGTGACTGTGACGGCGTTAAGCACCTTCCTTAGATTTCTTTATGAGAAGAAATTGTGTGTATGTGGAATTGCCCAGCACCGCCATCCTATGTGGTTACAGGATATGGTTCACATAGTTTGGTCACTGGAAAGCTTCTCTGGGCTCTGGGCTGCCCCAAAGAATATTGAAACTCTTCCTTTATGTCCCAAGACTGTTTATGGGAGCTCTTTGTGATATTTGAGCTAACCCAGACATCTCTTTCCTGTAACTAGTTTTTATCCTGCTCCATCTCTCCTTTTCAAAGAGAGGGTTTGCTACATCTGCGTGTTCCACAGTGGGCATCATTTGTGTCTCGAGTCACTTTTTTTCTTTTGGTTCTGGGGATCGAACTCGGGACCTTGTGCTTGTGAGGCAGGCGCCGGAACCACTGAGCTAAATCCCTGGCCTCAAGTCACTTTTTTATGAGAGAGACATTTGTACTCAGGCATTTACCACAGTGTCAGAATAACTCAGTGAGGACTGCACAGATTAGCAGGTATGTTCCCCAGAGTGTACCAACTTTTATTTTACCCTTGTTTTCTTGCCTCTTTGATTCTTGTTGAGAAGAATAATGATTGAGTCCTTTCTAACCCACACATTGTCCTTAAGTGTTGTTCTGAGTGGGTGGTTTTTCTCTACTTATATAAGCTGATGAGCTTTCTGCATACTTTTTAACTTTTATTTTTATTCATTTTGTCTGTTGTGGATTAAGGTATGGTTTTAAGCTGAAAACATAAATTAGAGGGAAAACAATATATATTTACATTATTTTCCCTCTAATTTTTTATTGTGGTAAAATGTACATGGTATAAAATTTACCATTTTAAGTATGTAATTCAATGATGCTAAATACACTCATAATATTATGCTACCATCACCACTCTCTTTTGTCACCAAAGCTTTTTGCATTTGTAAAACTGATACTCGATGCCCATTAAACACTAACTCCCTGTACTCTCCTGCTCCAGCCCTTGCAAACCACAATTCTACTTTGCCCACCTATGATTTTTATTATTCTAATTTATTTATAGAAGAGAAATCAGTTTTTTTGTGATTGATTTATTTCTTAGTATAATGTCCTCAAGATTCACCCATGTATATCTTTTTCAGGGTGAATAATATTCCTTTTCATGTATGCACCATGTTTTGCTTATCCATCCATCAGTGGACAATTGGGTTGCCACTGTGAACATATGTGTACACATACCTCTTCAAGACTATGTCTTCAATTCTTTTGGGTAGATAGCCAGAAGTAGAATTACTAGTAGTTTTATTTTTTACTTTCTGAGGACCCCACATCATATTGTAGCAGTTCTACAAATCTACATTCCCACCGATAGTGCACTAAGTTTCCAATTTCTTCATATCCCTACTCCCACTTGATATTTTCTGGTTTTGTTCCATGTTGTGTATATGTTTTTTGTATGGTATTAGGTAAGTGTCCAATCTCATTCTTTGTCTGTGGATATCCATTTTACAAACAACATTTGTTGAAAAGATTTTCCTTATTAGTTTTGGCACCTTTGTTGAAAATCTTTTGATTGTATACATGTGGGGATTTTTCTGGGCTCTCTCTTCCACCATAGCCACTCTATACTATATGTCTGTCTTGATTCCATACCACACTGCCTTAATTAGTGTTTTTTTGTTTTTTTGCTAAGTTTTGAAATCAGGAAGTAAGAATCCTCCAGCTTTGTCTTCTACAAGATTGTTTTTGCTTCTCAGGGTCTCCTTGAGATTCTATATGAATTTTAAGGTGGGTTTTTCTAGTTCTATAGAAACTAAATTTGACAATATTTTACACACACTGGTCTACACACATAGTCTGCTCTGTGGCACCTGGTCCATTCCAGATATGGACAGTATTATCTCAGCCCAACTCTGAGTCAAAGCACGATATTCTCTTTTTTCACAACTATGTAGTACAGTGTGATAGGTAATCTTTTGTAGGAAAAGATATAAAGTATTCTAGGTAAAGCCAGATGGTCTTATACACTTGTAGCTCTTTTATCAGTTTGGAATTCATTTGTTCTATGAAAAAGAAATCCTAATGACCAGTGGCTTAAAAAGGTTTTACTTGTATTCTCAATCACACTGTAGGTAGTTGCTTGCTGAAGTTCAGCAGCTTGAAGATCCCATTAGAATGCCAGGCTCTATTTCTCTACCCTGTCATCCTTGGCATTGTCAACATAAATAACAGAGAATAATTCTCCACGTTATTTGGGAGTAGCATCACAATGGAGGCATGAATGTCATAGCAAAATATGCACATATTGAAGGAGTCTGAGGTAAGAGAAAGTTTTTTAAATCAAAATGAAGAGGACAGGGCCTGGGGATTTAGCTCAGTGGTTCTGCTGCCTCCCTCCCAAGCTCAAGGTCCCGAGTTCGATCCCTGGTATCACACACACACACACAAAAGTGAAGAGGACAGTACATTTTTATTATACAGTAATCCTTGGCCACAGGGTGAAAATCAAGGATGTTCAAGGATCAGCAAAGTGGAACCACTCTGAAGTTGGACAGCTGTTGGGCAGGTGTCCTTACAGAAGTGTTCACTGTGTAAGTTCACAGCAATCTTTGTGCAAGGTTATGGTTCTGGCAGTCTTTTATGAATGGTTTCTTTTAGCAGGCAGGCATGCATGAGATACCTTCCCTTATAACCTCTCTGCTTTGTTATTTTTGAGTATAACATGATAAAAGTGACTTCATTTTGTTTCAGACAGCTTTCACAGCAAATTAATCACACAAATCTCGAGTTAGTTAGCCAGTGCGTAGGTCCTCTTTTTTCCTGTGGCTCATTCAGCCTTTATGCCATCATTCTGAAGCTGAATGCCACCTATTTTCTTATGTTTTTGAACTTTGTTCACAGTCTTCATTTTCTGATCTCTGCTCTTTGTCTTTTGTGCTCATCAATGGTCCTTGTCACCTGTCTCTGATATTTACTATTATGTCAGTATTATTATGTCACTTGTTAGTATTGACGTTATGGTCAAAACTTGGCTTAATGGTAGTAGATGTGGTGGTTTAAATGTCTCTTCTAAAACTCATGTTGAGGTTTAATTCCCTTGTAACAATATTAAGAGAGGAGATCTTCAAGATGAGATTTGGCCATGAGGATGCTTCCCTCAGAGTGCAGTAAGGCTGTTAGTGAGACAATGGGCTGGTTGTCTCCAGAGTGAGCTCCTGACAAAAGAATAAGTTTTTTCTGTCTCATTTGAGATTGTTTGCCCTTGTACTGTGTCATGGCACAATAGGAAAAGAGGATTTACTAGTGACATAAAGACAGGAAGAGAAATATAGAGCATCAAACAGAAAAGATAGAAATCATCTGTAAACCAGTGTACTTGATTTCTTACTGAAATCACCCTTATTGCACTTTCCCTGGCTACAGCTGAAAGTAAATGTCATGTTTGGAAACCAGCTCTGGACTCAAGCCAAGGGTAGGCAAAATGTCACTTTAACTGTTTTTTAGTGAACCTAGAGGTGATGGTCTCCTATTGACTAAGTATGACTAGATATGGTCTTGCCTGAGGACCACTCTAATAAATAAGGATCACAGTGTGGTGTAAGTACAACATCAAGTTAAAGCATCCTTTCACACATTAAAATGATAAGTATATAAGTTGTTGGCAGGTTTTATCATTTTTATATCCTTCCATTTATTGTTGGAGCAACCTCTCTTGCATATTAAACTGATTTCATAATTTTAGAATTGAAAATTATCATTGAAATAATTTTTGTGATTTATTATAGCTCTAAAATCATTGGGAATATACAAATTTAAATGTTTATTCTCTTACTCCCAGGAAATATTTGTGCCCCTTCAAAGGAAATTCCATTGCTCCACTTCTTTCAGTCTCTCTTTAATTTAGATTAAGTGCACAACAAGGAAAGTGTATAATATTAAACCCTTGAGCAATTCTGTTAAAGGGGATTTATTCTTAATTCAGAAATAGAACATGCAGAGTTCTGTATTTTTATGGAACTGCTGCTGTGTCCTCTGAAGAAGAACAAGTGTGCCTATGTGTGATTTCCCAGACCGTGACACAGTTACCCTAACATTCTCTGGTTGTCCCAGCAGCTGATAGTCCTTACCTGCTACAGCAAATGCAGGGGGTGGCCTCAGTCTGTGAGGTGTGTTAGGTCCACACTGAAGAGCTTCCACTGTGGGGAAACTAAATTCTAAAGTGAATGTTTTGATTTGAAGTTACTCACGGAATCCTTTGTTCCTCTCTGAGTGACTTCAGCTCAGACTAACACAGGGTCTGTCCAGGTAGATTGTAATAATGGGAGGCCCTTTTGGGGGCACATTTGCTCCATTCATTTTCTCTTCAGTTAGGATTTCTTTTTCTCTCTTAATGATACTTTTAAAAGAAGCAACACATTCAGCGTTCTGTGGAATTAACTGAAATTTAAAATATATTTTAATGAGATAATCACTGTATCATATTTATGCTTATATTAAAGAATTACCATTAATGTCATTGGAAATACTTTCTAAAAACTCTTCTATGATTTTAGTTCTATGGCTATTCACATGTTTTCAGAGACATTGCTCCTTCCTTAGCGTAATTAGATAAGATTTAAGTTATTCAATCCAGTGATTTAAAATTCCTTAAAGGTAAGTTTAAAAGCAAGATGAAAAATGTTAAACTGATAACTGAAGGGGAAAAGGATTTACCTAAACTCTTTGCAAATACTATGTATTACCTTTAAAAAATAAAAGAATCAAAATGAGGCTCAATGGCAGCTATGTCCCCTCTGCATCGCAGGTGCTTGCTTTTTCCTTAGCCCCTGGATCCTCACTTTTCCCAGCCACTCCAGCATTTGTAAGACTCCCTCACAGTGGAAAACTGGTCTTTGGTACATATCAATACACTTTTGATTATGGTAAATTATTCAAAAGAAATTACAAGGAGCCAATATAAAATTAGAGAATTTGTTAATTAAATATTGATTATGATATAAAATATCCAAGTGACATTCTAAGATGAACAGGATTTGCTTTTTTGGTTTTTCTTTTTTCCTCTTTTTTTTGGCAGTTTTGTGCTGAGCTATCCAGACAGTTTAAATTGAGTCCACAAAGACTAATGGCATAAATTTTCTTATTTCAAATTTGGGATTAAAAACTACTTTTCTATTTCAATGCCATATTGACACATGGATAAACAGGTACAGCTTGATATTTAAGCGGGCCAAGTTACACATGTCAGTGTGCATGTGAACAGCAGCTTACTGGTGCTCGTCTCTGAGGTGACCCCGTGCTGTGCAGCACTCAGCTCCTGGGCAGCACAGAAGTTCAGAGAGGGAGGGGAGAATGGCCGACGTGTTTCTTCCTGGCCTTGTTCCTGTTGGCACATGGTGTAATGGTGCTGTCTAGGGTAGCATTCTACAAGCATGGGCCTTGCTGGTTCTCACAGCTGCTCTCCCCTTGACTCTTCAGAAGCACAGACTTCCCTCTATTGCTGATTCGCATGCCCCTGCTCACACCTTTGTGGACAGCCCCTTTCTTGGGCCCTCTGACTCTTTTTGATGTGACATCTGTCTTCTGTCAGGACCCTAGCTGCCACACTTTGTGTTAAAGGAAGTAAAAGCATGATGCATGGGCTTTTTTCCCCTCCATTTTGTCAAGTTCTGTGACCCTCTGTGGTGAGAAGAGAATTCAAATGGCACAGAGAAGGTAAAAGTGTTCACCCACGAGAGACACCACTTCTGCCAAGTCAGAAGTCCTGCACACCTGTAAGAGAGCCTTCATTCCTGCTTCTCCACCCAGGCTAAAACAGTAGGCTGGGTGAAGAACAAAGGGAGTGAAGCCTTGGAGAGAGCCTTGCCTTGTCATGTTGGAGTCTATGGTTGCAAACACATTTTAACTTGGCTCTGTCTCTAATGTCACAATCCTCCCACTAATGTTTCCACAAGTGTTGCTTTTATCAAGCTGCCACCATCTCCCATCTGAACTCTGCAGAGTTCTCAGAATCTGCCCTGACTCCCTCCAGTTGTCCAAGTCATCCTCCACCCAGTAGCCCTAAGCCATCCTCTCTAAAACGTGCCGTGTTTCTCCTCTGGGAAAAGGAGTCTTTACTGTCTTACTGTCAAGATTGGAATAAAAGTTAAACTCCCAGCTCACCTCCATTCCATTTCTTTGCCTTCCTTGTCTCAACTTGTCCCTGGATCTCAGCCAGAACGGCTTTCTTCTCATCCTGGGCAGGCCACGCTTGTTCCCACAGTTGGCCATCTCACACTCCTGTGTGCTAGCACACTTTCATAGGTCTTGCTGTGGTTACCTCTGTTTTTTTCTCTTTTGTACTTTTTACACAATACTGCTGCTGCACAATTTTTTTTAAACCTGCCTATTGTTTGCCTTTCCCTGCCAGAATGTTCACTGCTGTACCCATGCATGGTACATCCAGGCATTCAAACCCTTTTGGAGTAAATGAATGTATCAAACCCTCTAAAATTGCTGTACTATAAAATGTTTGTATCATAGCTCTAGCTCTAGCTATGGGCTCTAGCTTCATCATGTTTAGTGACTGGGTTGTATGAGGTTATACCAAGAGTATATTTAGTAAACTCCACTCTTTTTACAAGTGGCTGTTAAGATGCATTTAAGAATTTAGTGTCTATACCAGCTATGTTTGTATGCCATTCATATACAAAAATAAAATGTTAACTTAATAATAGCATTCTGAACAACCATTTGTAATTGAAAATTACAAATTATTTGTAATTGAAAATTTTAAAATAAGTAATAATATTTACAAAAATCATTTCATGCTAGTTTCCTAATCCATTCAGTAAACTAGCTAATGCTACACTGTTTTGTGAAGTAATTTTGACAGCAGAATCTCAATACTATAGTAACTATTTCATAATCTTTTCAATCCCCATAGTAGCAACCTTACATGTGAGATGATTTCCAGTGGGAAAGTCGCTTCCATATGTTTTATAATGCCCAATTCTATTAATATTTCTTTTGTTTTACAGATGTATGAAATAAATTTCTTTTGAGATTATAGCCAACTATTTTAGCAAAGAAAAATAAATGTCTGTGTGTTAATATAAATTAAATAAGATTGAATTTTTGAGATTGAATTGAATGAGATTGAATAATTATTTATAAATAGAATAATCATTTTTACATTCTATTTCTGTTTAAATGAATATACCTATTGAGAAAATAGTTAATATTCTTATTCCTTTAGAAAACTAACTCCAAAAAATTCTTTCAAGCCATCAACTACTTCATTAGGAAAGCAGTATAGTTCATTGATCACTTTAAGTGATTTAGATCTTCATGTTTCAGCTATTTGAGGTTACAGGAAGGGTATATGTCAAGTCTAATCAATGTTTTTTAAGTCATCTAATCTAACCAGTAAGAGATATGATGCAATCTTAAAATGTTTCCTTATGGCAAATGAGGTTGTAAAAGAAATTAGTTCAATGGGCTAAAGGAAATGGGCTGATGGAAAGTAGATGAACTTTGTAACTGATTGGTATCAAAGATGCAGTTAATAGGAAGAAACAATCTGCCAGATATTCAGAAACCTTATCAGTACTGAGCAAAACTAGATCAGAATTCTCTGCCAAGTTGGCAAGTAGATGCTCCTTCTATGCTATCTGTCTTGGTCAGGACAGGCTCAACTGGGGTGGGACATTGGCCACCCAAGGAGAATATCCACTGACCCACTGGAGGTGAGGTGTGTTCATAGCAGTGTATCCCTCAGGCTCATTAGAATTTAGATGTGAATTGGAAATTATAACATCATTTCACTCTTTACAATATCATATCTTTGATAAAAATTTGTTTTTAAATTATGTATTTTGCTCTATGAAAGTCAAAGTTAGTATACTGAAATTCCTAATAACTACTTCTTAGTTTTCCCACTAAGTGTAGTCTTCATTTAGGCCAGTGTAAGTACATCTCACTCTTCTGGATCTGGTAGATCTATAGTGGATATGTCTGAATCTTTAAAGCATTTACTATTTTTCTTCAAGAGAAAAAATTGAATCATATTTAGAAGAAATAGATATGGAACACATAGTTGTGAGTGCCAGGCAGCTGAACAGGAAGCTCATTTTGTTTGAAAGTTAGAGTTTGAAGAGAAATACTTGGAAAGCAGTGTTGGGAGGGTACATCCCCTCACACTCATTGTCAGTGGAGACAGGGAAAGCCTCTAGCACACTTTCCTGACCTAGTCCCCACCCACTACTCCCTCGCAAAAGTCATATCATTTCTATACACATCAGATTTTCTTTATATAGAATGAGAGCATTATGACAGATTTTCTCTTAATGATTTTTCCCATTTAAAATTTCCCAAATTCCATAAGAATAGAAACCTGGTCCATAACAATGTAAGTGTGCCAGGAGACTTAGAAGATAGTAGTATATAGCCTATATTATATTTCAGTGGTAATATTGAGGCAACAAGAACATTTAATACACTCCATGGAATTAGCAATGGAAGTGACTGATGTTCTTACAAATAAAGTGGGATTGTTCTTTGATTCCATTTTATTGTTCTGCCTTTTACTTGGATCTGCTGCTTATTGCTGTCTTTCTCCCTTCATGAAATAATGCATACACAAGCCTCACCCCTGCAATGAGAAGTCCCTCCAGGCCTTAGTAAAAACATGCAGTTGCAGTGCTGACCAGTCTTACCTTATGTTCCAGAGACCGTGTAATTGGCTTGATGATGACAGCCTGTGACCTTTGTTCTGTGACAAAACTGTGGCCAGTTACAAAGTTGACGGCAAATGATATATATGCAGAATTCTGGGCAGAGGTATGTCCTTGATTATTATATTAGGATAGATAATATCAAGGAATGGCAAATATTTCAGGAGAAATTAAATATATGGATAATTTACTTAGTACCTAAATTGCTGATGTTGCTAGTTATAATATTTTGGAAAATATGATCAATCGCATATGCTGAAAGATTTAGAAATTATGTAGGCACAAAGTGAGAACATTGATTCTGTCATGTCTTACTTGAATATGTGTGTAAATTCTCTGATCTCTGTCTAGGAACTTATTCACTGAGCTGAACCTCAGTGTAACAATTTTCCTCACTTGACAACTTGTTGTCTACTCACTCAAAAAACATTACTGGATGTCTACTCTGAATGGGCTATATCTGCCTGCACTTAGAAGCTAAGAGAATAATCACTGTGTACCACAGACATATGAAAATTTGTAAATATGCTCAGTGGTCAACTCACCTGCAAATTACAATTTCTATAGAATGTGTGGAATATTAATTTATGACACTCCTGAAGCAAACATAGATATGACTTTCACTAACATCTTTTTTGGCTGAATAAATTATCGGTAATGTACATGTCATTCCTCAATTTGTTTGCCGAATTGTCTGTGAGAAAGTAGAATATAATCATAAACACCTAGGTCTGTACATATTAAAAGATTACTTTATGAAAAATTTGTAAATCCTTTGGGTACCTTTTTTGGTGTGAAAAATTAAATTTGAAAGGCAAAGAGTTTTGCAGTAGCTGATTCAACCTCATATTTTACCTATACCAAAGAATGAATGTTAAACACAAAAACCAACAAATCACTCATCTTTAAGTTCAAAAGAAATTATTTTTGTTAAATTTTTTCATAATGGAAAAACCAAAGAATTTTTCTTCTATGAGGACACAGACCTTGAGCTGTTTATGCTTATGCTGCCATTTCTGTAGAATTCCTTATACCTTGTATATGCAAGCAGTTACATGATTTGTCTTCTTTATTTTATTGTGTGTGTATCAGAACCTAGTTACTTTCAGACTCAATTAAGACATTCTTTCTGATGTACTTGTATGAACTGTAATAATTGACTTTATTATCACAATCAACTTAATTTGCGTATTCACCCTAGAGTACCATCTATAAATATCACATAGGAAAACTAAAGTTAGCCATTGTTTTTCACTTAATTTTACTACAAGTAGAGATATTTCATACTTTACCAACTATATTTGTATTCTAGACTATAACTCAATATGTGACAGAAATGTAATATAGATTTTTTTCTCTTTATACTCCTCATTGATGATTCAGTCCACAAATGCAGATTAAGCATTTAGCATGATCACAGGCATGGTCTTCCATGACCCCATAGTCCCTGGGAGGAGATGGCAGTATAGTACCTGCCACTGACCTAAATATCCACACAGTCCAGTCTCTCTTCTGCAGTTGCCTCCTTCCAAACTGTCACCATGTCATGTTTCCATGATTGCAGCTCCCACCTGGATTCCTGGCCTAAGTCTTTCAGAGTCTGTCACAGTCACAGTGGTGAAGAGTATGGTCTGAATGTTTGAGATTAAAATGCTGCTTTGGCAATAATTACATAACCTGAGACAGTTTTCTAACCTATCCGTGCTTTTAGTGAGCATACTGCCACAGAGGGACAATGATAAGTCTGATTACTGCTTCAGATCCTCTGCCACTCCTGTGACAAAGGCCAAAATCAGGAGCACGATGTACTGAACCCCATGTGGCCACCACTGCCCGCCCTCCAGCTCTCTGTGTTTCCGGGTAGCCCTTATTACATCTGTGGTCCACAGTATGGTTTTCCATTGCTGCATTTATCCTTATTTTCAATACATAGTCAAGCATTGTTTGTTTAAAGTCTGCTTCCTTCTTGGGCTTGAAAAGTCACTGAGAGCAAGGGAACCAGCAGGCTTCATTCAGTCAGACAGCAGGTTAAAGACCACTGGCTGCAGCATTACAGTGATCACATTACAGCAGAAGCTGTGCCTCCCCGCCTGGGCACTCAGATGACAAATGTTGCATCCCTACAGGAAAACTCATAATGAGGTCAGAGTAATTTATTTCTAGACTGTATTCTAGCAAATCTAGGAAGTTTTTAGTCTATATTTGTGGTTTCTGAAAATAAGAATCATTAAAATTACTAAAATAATAAATGTGAGGGAAGAGTGGGAAGTTAGGAAAAAAGCGAGAAAATATTAAGGAAGAATATTTTTTAAAGCTTTGACAAATAAATAGAAAGTAAAATAATTTCTAAAATCTAGAAAATGGGATAGTATATCATCTCTTAGTACTTCCTGAGGAATAAATGAAGTAATATTTATAACCATATAGCACAAAGCCTTTGACCTATGAAATCTTTCCCACATATTACCTATAATTATGGGCTTCATGCCCAGTGGTCAGGTATGCTGTATCCTTACCAATGGTTTCAGCAGACTGTCTTTCACTCTTTGTGTGTCAGAGCCCCTCTCTGAAGCCCAGCTTCTCCAGCTCCACTCTCATGAGAATCATTTGAAAAAGAAGTGACAGAGGCCTTGACGACATCCCACACTTCTTGTTCCTTCTCATTCTCCTTACCACTTTAGCTAACGGCTGCACAGTGGAGCCGGAAGAGAGAGCAGATCTCTGGAAATACAGTGCATAATTCAATAGAGTACAGTACATCAGGACAAAATATAACACACTGACACGTTGTTCTACATTATGTTGGCATGTTTCTTAGGACAGTAACCAGAAACATTATTTGTTTTGAAGAAAATTAATGAATAAAGGGAACAAATCATTGATAGCAAATTTTATGGCTATCAAGAAAGAATAATTCCCTCTACCATTTATTTTAGGGTGATGAAATGAAGAAATTGGGAATACAGCCCATACCTATGATGGACAGAGACAAGAAAGATGAAGTCCCACAAGGCCAGGTATGGATTGTTAGAGTTCATTTGTTAAGTCAGACAGTTTAAAGTGGTTCTAACACCATCTGTGAAGAGAAAGCATGCTCCATGCTGCAGTAAGTTTTGAGTAAGGGACAGTCAATGCAGGCCTGCTGATTAAGGAAAAAACTTTAGTGAGTTATCCAGCAGAAGCTGAGAGCTGGAAGAAGAATAGCCCTTTACCCTTGAGTCTTCATCCACTCCAATGAGCCTTCACATGGCTCAGGCACCCTTAAGACTCACTTGCACTGATGGAGAAGTAGACTCCAAAAGTTTGTGCTTTAACCTAGGGCCAACTCTGATCTTGCTCCAAACGTTGAAGTAAAAATGGAAGCTGCAGGGTATGTCTGTGCCATGGACTGGCTGGATGGTGAGAAATGCTTGAGACCTCCACTAGCCCTGAGTTTGATGGTAGAAGACCAAGGTTAGGAAATCCTAGCTGGATTTCACAAGCTCACAGTGCTGTCCACAGATGGCATTGCAGTGAACAGGCTTTCTTTTCTAACATAAAATCCAGGAGAGTGCCTTTGCCAAGCACCTACTTGTGTCCTTATTGAGGAGAGCTCTTTGTCACTCTTTGACAGTGCAGCTAGCATCACTGCCATGCATGACACATGTATATATTTGCAATTTGGTTTCTTTTAACATTGTTTAGGGAATTCTTTTATATATACAGACAGTTATTAGTCTTTCCTATCTGGTGTCTGCTCTTCTGTCAGATTTTAATAGTCCTTTTATATCCTGAGAATATATAAGAATTTTCATATATCTTTAGTTACTTCTTATTTCTAATATGTATTTTAATCACTTACATTTGATTGTTAATTCATTTGGAAGTTATGTTGTTATATGGTATAAGAAAGGCATCTAACAATTTTTTTCATTTTTAAGTCATTAAACTGTCTCCCCAAAAGAATGTGTAGGAGCTGAAAATTTCTCATGGGTTCTTTCTAGAGTTTTTAATTTTAATGCTAATTTTAAAAAAATAATGTGCTTTGTATGAATATGTTTTAGTTTATAGTATAGGAAAGTTTTAAATGAAATATCTCTGTGAGAGCTAATTGTGGTGGTGTATGCATGTAATCCCAGCACTCAGGATGCTGAGGCAGAGGATCATCACAAGTTCAAGGCCAGCTTGGGCTACATAGTGATTTCAAGGCCAGGCTGAACCACACAGTGAGATTCTGTTTCAAATTTTTTTAAAAACTCTCTGTAATTAGATAATATTTTACCAACTATATTACTTCTAAATTATTGCTATGAAATTATTCTTTGTCATGGTAATGAAATTCCCTACTTTCCAATAATTAATCTTTTTCTTGGAATTGTCTAACTGTGACAGCTGCCAAAAATTGGAGTAAGGAAATCTCTGCATGAGCCACAAATTTAAAAATTGAAATGCATAGGCATTAGTCCAATAAGATGACTATGGAAATAACTTTGTATCAGAAGAAAACAAAGAGGAACCACATATATTTGGTTCTTTTATATCCTTTGATGTAGTTCCTTGAAGTTCATTTTTATAAAGAAATTGGTAGCTGTGGTTGGGGCTCACCTTAGAGCCAATTGTTGTCCAGTTATACTGTTCTTGGGCAGTATCTTGACCAGTTATATAAGTATGGCTCGCTACTTGGGGCAGTTACTGAGCGTTAGACAATCTGTGTTCTCTGGCTAATAGTCTCAGAATCTTCCACATCTTACCTTCCCTAGACCAGTCTAAGGTAGCATCATTTATTCGCAAGTGAATCACTATGCCTGAAAAGTATTCTTTGATATATTTTTATAGTACAACAGAATTTAAAACAATGAACTCTAATATATAGGCAAAATAGGAACTTGAGAAAGGTATGATGAAATTAGTGACACTTGTAGGTTAAAAGAAAATAAGGAATGGGGGAGTAGCTGGACACCATACAAGATACCAAAGCCAAGAGTAACACCCAGAAAATATTGTGGTAATTTGTAATGTTAGGATGGAAGAGGGTCACACATGGAGGAGAAGAGCATGTTTGGCTTTAAAATGTCTTCACCTGACCAGTAATACTAAGAGGACTTGAAGTAAACTTAAGTGATCTATGAATAGAATCTTCATTTGTTTAGATTTCAACAGGTGTAACTTTGGTGATATGTCTTAAATTTTTGTGTTTTATTTCTAAGATGTATTTTAATGCATTTTAAACTAAATCAATAATATTATTCATTGAACCCAAATATCACATACAGCAAAACTAAAGTATTTAGGGTTATAGTTAGACTTCAGAAGAAGAAAATTCAAGTGCAAAGAGAATTACTAATGAGCAATTTGTTTCTTGTCCATGATTTTTTCACTGAGGCAGATTGGATTCTACAATGCTGTGGCCATTCCCTGCTATAGTACACTGACCCAGATCCTGCCTCCCACAGAGCCTCTCCTCAAAGCCTGCAGGTATGTACTGTGATTCAGGCTGTAATGGTATTTTTAAAACCTAAGGCTCTGTACAAGAGTTTTTACTCCGTCATCTTGTGAATGTGTCTTAACTACAGTTTACAATAAATATCACAATTGGTTGGGCTGTTTGCCTAGGTATCAAGTTGTTGCGTCTCGGATGGCCCTGGCTCACTGCCTCCCCAGGGGTACCTCCTCCTCTTCGGCTGAGCCTCATCAGAAATGAGTCTCAGACACAGCTGATGCCCGAGCAGTGTATCTGGCAGGCAAGATGGGTGACAGAGCAGCCAGTGCTGGGGACCAGGGAAAGCCAGCAGTGAGCTGAGTGACGAGGAAAGGCTCTGCACAGTCAAAGACCCTGCCTCGCACACCTGTCTTCAGCCTGTGCTAGGATCAGTTTCTTTCCTGGAGGGAGACAGGCTCTTTAAAGGTGTTCCATTAAAGGTGCTGACTGGCCTCAACTCTTGCAAACCCTACCCAGGCTGTATCCTACAGCCCATGGCACACGGTACAACCCCGGGAGATGCTCGAGCAGCCCTCCTGCTTCTCACCGATCCCATAGCCATAATGGGCCTCATTCAGTGTACTGTACAAATGTGTGTACAGGGTCCTGATTCATAAAGTCATCTATTCACCAAGAAGAAACGTGAAGGTATTTTCAGTCATACAGAGGGCCCCTATGCAATACTATTTTTATTTAAAAAGACAAGACAGCAGTCAGCAGTGCTTATTACGAAATGCAGGGGCTCAGATTAAATTACAGTTTACAAGGAAACCTGAATGGAGATATCTTTCTTCTTTAAGTATTATTTTTTCCTTCCCAAAACAAATTTAAGCCATCTATTATCTATTCTAGGATTTAGGTGCCTCCTTTTCCCCCTATCTTTTCTGAGAGCTAAACTCAGTTAAGACAATTGAAATTTTTGAAAGATTTTTATTTTTATTTTAAAAATAGTTCCCTCTGAGAAAAGGGAAGAGCAGTAACATTCCCCTCATGAATTGGTGTTCAGGGGCTGTTTACAACTACTCAGCCATAGCTACCCTTGGGAGTCCCAGTGGATACACCGTGGGAGGACAGAGCATAGACGTTTAGCCAGATAGTTTTAAACAAAACCAAAACTTAAATAGTGTACTCCCACTGTCCTCTGTTGAAGCTTACTTTATACACTATTTTTTTTCATAAGGATGACAGACAAAATGAACAAGCGAAAGCTCTTTTTAAAATGATCTCTTTTATCTCTTTTTTTTTTTTTCCTATTTAAGAGATGGTTTCTGTTTACTTTCTAGTGCTGAGAAGGTTAATGGAGTCAATGGTTAGTTTGTTAGAATCTTATCATCAGGGCTACACCACACAGGACAGTGGGGAGCATGAGCTGGGGCTGTCTCTGTTGAGATCTGGCATAAGAGTGAGTACACATGACAGAGAAATTGGAATGTCAGTCAAAATCCAGGCTTACAGTTTAAAAATCTCCTAAGTAGTCGTCTAAATCCCTTTATTTCCAGAACACTGTTTTATGCTAAATATTCAAAAATCAGCAAGAATGAATGGTTGCTGGGTCATTATGCACTGGAGCAAGCACTTCGCTGGAAAGCTTTGTGAATGTGGCACTTATCTATTTTTTTACAACTTCGATCCATTCCTGATTTAATATACTTGGCTGACCCACATAATCACTGAAAGCACATTTTGATCTTACAAACACTTAAAGCATTCAGCATGTATCATTGGTGTCCTAGGAAACATACGAAATTTAGTTTATGTCTTTTTCCAATACAGTGTATCAGAAAATCTCTAGGATCTGATCAATAACACCTGATTTTATGGTACAAAAGTCAAAAGTGTTATGCTTGTCAGGTTATATTTTGGGAGTTTCTTTTGCCCAAAGGTATCTTAGCATGTTTGCTATTAAAATAAATTTAGAGGAAGAATTCATTTTGTCTGATTTTGACTTTGCATAAAAGAAAGAAAAGTTGAGGTACAACGTATTGCCGTGACCTCTGCCAGGTTAGCCACAGAGAGTAAGAGACAGTCCTACAGTTACTGGCTAGCATGCTTGTGACTTTTGCCCCAAGGACAGAGAGAGGAAAAGATTAAAAGGGCTGCAGGAGAAATTAGGCTGCACTTCAGAAGGGAGGTCACCAGAACCCAAAACAGGGTTTTCCTCTAATAAGAAAATTTCAAGTTTGTGGCCAGGTGTAATTCAAGATGACTTCTTCTATGTAACAGCGTATTCACAATACAGTTGCTCAGGTGTGAGGAGAGAAGGGTGTATAGGCCTCCCCGGAGCTGTGCTGCCTCTCTCGTCACAGAGCAGGAACGGGAAGCCTTGCAGCTCCTTTGCTTGCCAGAGGGTCTCCCACTCTGCCCTCTCTTGCTTCCCGGCAGGAAGCCCTGGAACTCACCCCAGTCAAGCTCATCTTGGTAACTGATTCAGAAAGGACACTCAGGCCCCAGCATGGCTATTGTCTTTGCAGACCGGAGCTGGCAGTGTACAAGGAAGCATCACATTGGTGCCACTAGAAACCAGTGTGCTCAGTCATGCTGTAGGACCACTGGCTGAACTTTTGAGATAGGGTCCAGAACTCTCTTTAAACTTTCCATGTGACTGTTTCTCTTGTCCCCAGGGATAATCTGAGTCAGTGGGAGAAGGTGATTCGAGGGGAGGAGACTGGACTGTGGATCTCAGCCCCAGCCCCAGCCTCACCCCCAGCCCCAGTGGCAGAGGGGACTTCTGAGAAGCATCCTGTGAAGGATTGATGGTCACACACCGGGCGTTCCACCCAGCGGTTCTCATCGTGCTTCTTTGGCGCTTTTTCCTTTTATTTTTGACTGGGAAAACCTACACCTGGTGGCTGCAGTGCAAACTCTTGGAGAAGGGAACATCAGTATCTCTGGGGAGCAGCCAGTTTCCTGCCAAGCTCATGGCACATGCCACAGACAGTGAGCAGCCAGGCCTGCCCTGTGTTGAACATCAGCAGGCCAGCGACTCCACCGGACTCTCAAGCCCCTTTGTAATAGGCTGACCTTGTGGAGACCTTACTGGGAAGGGAAAGAGATCACTCTGAAGGGTACTCCCCCTTGTGTCTTTCCACAAGGGTGTAAATGGTACTACTCTGGTATTGTACTTTGGCTTTAACACCAATGTTGCTTTGTTATTGTTGGTTATAAGTAGGGTTCTTTTACACATTACTGTTGTGAATGTTCGTGTGTGATCTTCATATGGTTAACTTGAGTTGTAGCCCACAGCCTCAGGACAGTGTCACGAAGGGAACAGTGTAAGAAGTGATAGGAAAAAGTCAAGTTCTTGTTCCACAGCCTCATGATTTCAGATGGACCACAATGCATTCTCTAAGGTGTGTTATAGCAGAGGGTGCAGGTGAATCCCTTGCACACTAAAGGAAGTGTACTCTTGTCCTGTGAAAAGATCCGGGTACACATCCCCATAAATCTTTTTTTTTTGTATATCCTTTTATTGGTACATTTTAGGTGTACATCCCTATAAATCTTACCACTTCCACTCTCGGTTCAAAAGATGTCAAGGAATTTTCCAAACAGTTTTTCTTCGTAGTAGTTGTGGTAAATTTACTGAACTCTTTGCATAAAGAACAAAATAAAAGCAAGGCATACTATTTTTTTAAACAAGTCTTGTGAATATAAAATGTTAACTTTTAATAATGATTCTATTTTTACTTTGTGTCATGGCAACATTTTTGACTCATTCAAAATAAAAGGTTTATTTTAAAAATTATTTCATTAAATTATCATACATTTCTCTTAAAATCATATTACCCTCTCAAGTGTTAGTCTTCTGTAATTTACTCTAGGCAGCTGCATTGGTCCCATTTGTCCCTCTGTCACTGCCCCATCATGCCTGGTGGTCACTCTGCAGCCAGCAGGAGGAGGCAGCAGTGCCACCACAATGTCCCTTGTGTTTGTCCCCTTCTGCTCTTCTCGCAGGTCAAACATCCATAGAGGAGCCTATGGTTTGGATAGCTTCTTGTGAATGACTTTTGACAGATTAATGCTACTGTGCAATGTCAGGACGGTCTCTGGCCCTCTTCTACAGGTGACAAGACAGTCACCTCTGGTACATGTCAGCACTTTGAGGGCTGTTGTCACAGTGATCCAGTGATACCTGAATCTGCACTTCAGTTCTCACCTGAATGGATCAGAGTCACAGGCCAATGCACAACAAATAACTTGTTCCTATTCTCGTAGCCAGAATATTAATTTAAAAAATAAAATTCTAAAACAATGTTTCTTCAAACTTGATACTGTCCACATTGCTGTCCACATGAGCTTGGTTTTTTCCAGATGAAATCAGGTTGCTACAGCATGTTTTATTTATGGTGTAGCAGAGGTGGCTATATGCAAACAGTGTTCCTATTTTAGATTAGCACTATATGTTCAGTTTCCATATGGGCTTCTTAGGTTACCATCTTCCCTACATGGAACTCCATTGTATGTAATATGAAAACAAACATAATGATGAGTGAAGGCCTATACACACATGTATGTATGTAATGTATGTAGACACACACATCAATGTATATATGATCCACACTCATGTATGTAGGCATACACCTGTATGTATATTTATATGATACACACACATACACATACGAACAAAGAGAGATAGGGAGAAAGAAGCAAACCCGTGAAAAATAAAAATCACCCCTCTGCTCCCAAGCAGTGGTTTTTATGTTGGGAAATGTCTGGGGCTTGATACTAAGTGACTGGAATGTGTCATTTTCACATTTGTACATTCATAAGACTGACACCAGTAAGTTGCATGTTTTCCCCCTACAAACTTATGAAACTGGATCCCATCGCATACAGCTTTAATCACACAAGTTAATTTAGTCATCTGATATAAGTTGGAAGCTGAATTTCAGAAGAGGGTATCATTTAGCATTGCTTAACTAAAAGGATTTTAAAGGAATGCAAGGATTTTAAGAATCCAAAGGATTTTAAAGGAATTGTGCCTCTTGTTGCGGAATAGAATCATGGGGGTGGAAATCGCGCGGCTTCTTTGCATCTTGAGGTGGCTGTTCTAATAAGAATATTACAGAAATTTCCCTTACTTTGATATAGCCAAGTGTATTGTGAAAGATGACCCAAGGGAATGCACACATATCTGTTGGGTGGTTAACTTCTTGAGAGATACTGTTATGATCGAAGCACAGTTTGAACAATGGACTCTATGCTACTACAAACCATTGACATAGTTTTTACCATACGTAGGACTTAATTAGGAAGCAAATATTTACCTAACATAGAAGAGCCCAGGATGTGGTGATACCTAGTTAATACTAACTTGTTTGGGAAAACATTTATTCAACAGTGTTTTTACATTTTGACAAAATATATTTCTCAGACCAACTTTTGAGTTCTGGTTCTCATCTTTCCCCCAGATCTTTTCACAAATGGTAATGTGATACCAGAAACCAGGCAGATGATTTTTTGTTACCAAAAGTTTCTAATGAATTTCTCATTGATATGGTACTTCATAGTTGGCCAAGTTTCTATTGTTCAATATAAATTTGGTAAACAGTTATGAGTATATATAGAATGTTCAATTTGCAGAAATTTATATTGACTTATTATAGACAAAATTTCCAGACCTCATGAATATACTTTTTAACTAAAAATGTTGTTGGAAATATAAATGCATCCCAACCATGACATGAAATGTCTTTAAAAAATGCAGGCACCCTATTAATTAGTAGTTAACTCTGTGAATTAGTTAACTAGGAAAACTCAAAAGGGAATACAATGGGTGTGGAAACTAGCTATCAAAAATAGCTCTTTTACTATTACCCATTTTTAGTTATGTCCAAGAAGCATGTGAGAAACCAGTGTCGGAATGAGACCCAGTGGGAAGCCTGGAGGTCACTGTGCCCGTTCCTGGCCTCCCTTGTGGAGACGGACATGCACAGGGGTCATGGCTGTGGCTCCTGGTGCTTGTTCCTATAGCAACAAAAGCAGACTAATTTAAAAATAGATTTGTTCTGTGTAGGTTTCCCCTCTTTCGCATGTTTAAAAGTTTTTAATTTATACAATCTCAGTGAATGTTGCTTTAGTGGTGTGTTCATATACACTAGATATGTTTGTACAGAATACACGGAAATGTGTAAATCTGTAGATATCTGGGTTTCTAAATAGCTTTTATTTGTGGTATTATATTTCTGGTCTTTTAACTCAAAATTAAGGTTTGAGCTTTAATAGGACTAAATTATCCACCATGCCTTGGCCTGTGCCTTTATTTTAAATACTGAAATTTTACTTCTTCACTCATATATTTATTATTTTGCTTTTCTTGCTTAAGCATAATGGAAAACATTTAAAGAGACACATCCCTGGTTAACTTTACCAAGTTGAATGACTAGAACCTTTCTCTCTTCATTAGATTCTTCTCCTTTATTTTGACTTCATTGACTTCATTGAAACATACTCTGGTGACTATAACAAAGGAGCTGTTCAGATTCTGTTTTTTAAAGACTCCCAAGAACCGTGACACTAATTATGATGTGATTTTGTTGGGTGTCAGGTACATAAGCATGATTCAGATTGTGAAAATCACTTCTCTCTTTATATATTTCAAACGTGTTTGATTTCTGAACTTAGCTGATTTGATTTAGCCGTAACTCTATAGAGACTATATTCATTTAGTCATTTTAGTGGATTCCTTCTATTGCAAGTACTAGTCTGGCTTAAAAATCACTGTAAGATTTCGGTTTGCTATGGATGCTCTCAGTTACTCTGTCCCCATGCTTGCCAGTGCATGGTTGTTATAGTTTAACCTGTGTGCAAGTATCCTGATAACACATTTTGCTGACTTCTTAAAGCACTTCTACTAAGTTTAAATTAGTGACACCCAGTGCAGTATGTACCCTTTTTGTTGTTTCTGTCTTCTTTACAAAACTGTGTAATTTGGTTATCTAAAGCATTAGGTGTATTTTAAGGGATGATAAAAATACCAAAAACGAAAAATGTTCAACAGTGTTCTTGTTCCAAATTAAGAAGATGAAGCAAAAAGAAAAACATCAGTGTTTCCCAAGAAAAGCACATTTAAAATCCAAAGAAGCACTGTGATAGTCACTTCATTTTTCTCCTCTCAACCCACAGTGAAAAGCAGTGTTTTATAAGTTGTATAGTCTGCCTGCCCTTTGCTGTAACCATAATGAGAACCACAACCAAAGCACAAGATCTGGGCTTGGCTGTGTTGGGGCAAAGAATAACATCACCTAAAGACCAAAGTGGAAATTTGCAGCTGGCTCCAGAGTTTCCCACATAGGGAAGATCGTTTATCATTTCAATACTCAGCTAATAATTTTGAGGTACTGTGTATTTGCCAACATTTATATGGAAAGTTTTATTCCTAATGTAAATTGTTTTAAAAGTACATTATTTAATGATTTCGCCCACCTAAAATGTCATCATAGGCACTGCAATCTTTGTTTTTTCTTTAGTTACCCCAAAACCTAGGCCTATGCTATATCTTTTTTTTTTGGTACCAGAGATCGAACTCGGTACCTTGCACTTGTGAGGCGGAACCACTGAGCTAAATCCCCGGATTTATGCTATATCTTGTATAGACAATATAAATGACACGTGGGACTATTATTTTCTGTATGATCTATTGTATGGTGTATATGCTACATGTTCATTTAGTGTGCAAGTTGAAAGTATGATAGATTTATAAATAGAAGGTGTTTCTATACAATGCCCCTGTCCATTTGAAATTATATGCTTGCCCAAAACACTGTGAAACAGTTACCAAATTTGTATAAATGCAGCATCTTGATTCTTTTTAAGAAGAGGTGACTTTGTCTACATGAACATATGAGCAAAAGAGATTCTATATCCGTTCCTAGCCAAGTCATCTAAGGTTTACTTGGGATAATCTCCTTGCTGACCAAAACCTGCTGGGATGTCACACAGGTTTTGTGCTACCAAAAACACAGTACTCATAATAAACTGATTTGCAGTCAATGGGTCTGTATCCAAAGCCTTAACAGGCTCTCTTTCGGAAGGGGAAAGAACTTCAAGTTCATAATATCCAACTTTATTATAGTTGATGAGTTAGTAAATTAAAAAATGATTTTATATGTATGACATAAAAATCTTTGTAAAATGCGCAAGTGCAATAACTTAAAGAGGTCTTAACTTTGCATTTATAAATTATAAATATTGTACATGTGTGTAATTTTTTCATGTATTCATTTGCAGTCTTTGTATTTAAAAAATCCTTTATTGTTATGTTTGTATAATAGAACAGTAATCATTTATTAAAACTTAGGCAAGATGTAAATAAATTCATAATTCAAACAGCCAGTACATATGCATATATGAGTGTTATATCGCAAAATCTGTTTTACTAACATGCTTAGAGCAGCAAGAAATCTTTTGTCGATATGTAATTATACATATAAAGTATATATATATGTATGATACATGAAATATATTTAGAAATGTTCATAATTTTAATGGATATCTTTGGTGTGAATAATTGAATACAGAGTTTTTAAAATATCTTTCGTGTTTATTATTTGCTCTCGTTTGTGGGGAAGATAAGAAACATTTCATGAAAGTTCCTTTAGAAACACTCTAGACTTCCAAGCCAACACCGAATTAATGTGCTTTACTTCCACCACTTCCTAGCAGCAGAGAAAGACAATTTAAAATGATTTACTAGCTTCATTGTATAATTTTTAAATTTCCAAAGACTATTTGGGCAAATAGTGGCAAAACTAAGGACACTGAGTCCTGGCCGGAACTCTCCGCAACTCTCATTCCCAGCTGTGGGAACCTTTTCCAGGCCCTCCCCAACACAGTGTCAGGTGTATATCTCTAAAGAAAGAAAAGGCCATGCAGGCAACAGAGAACATTTATGTTTGCATGTAAGTATAGTAAAAGACATTCTTAGGCTAAAATTTCACATAGTCTCACGAAGTGACAAGTATTCCACAAGCATACTTGTGTTTTTGTTTTAAAGCCCTGCTTAAGGAAATGGTGTTTTATTTTGGCTCTGCTTGCCACCGGGGGGGAGACAAGTGATATTTAAGAACAAAAGTTGAAAGTTTAATTGTAACCACAAATCTTTCTTCACCTTAAACATATTAAAGCAGAATTTGGGAGTAAAAGTTTAATGGACTAAAGATACTGCATTGTTAAATGAGTGTCCACAGCGTTATGAGTTACTAGGCAATGTAGACAACCATCAAAATGGGGTTCTTCCTCAATACTAGACTCACTAATACAGAGTGCCTTCCAAATGCACCCCACTGTACATATCATTGATGGAATTTTTGTTAATATTCATCTCCTATGCAACTGAATAGCATGTTGCATGTTGATTCCATTAAAAATAGATTCCATGAGCTAATACCTCCATACAATTATTTGGCAATGCAAGTTATCAATGGGCATTCTACAAAGCTGATCTGAATTTGAATCCTTGTCTTAATTACACATGCATTGATTTTCATCAATTTGATTGTAGCACATTTTGAGGAGAGAACATTCCTCCATCATATCTATTTCCTAACATGGAAGGAATCCCCAAAGCAACAACTTCAGGCAAATATATTCGGCTTAGTGTGTGGAAGGAGGGCTGCAGGGAGGAAAGTTGGGGCGGAAGGGAGGACATGATGCTTGTCCGGGTTTGGGTTTGATTTCAACTCACTGAGGCTTTGATTGTTGCCATTGGTTCCTAGAACCTGTTCCACTCTGCACTCATTACTTGCATGATCTTAATTGAAGATGGAAGGAAGATAACATACTCAAAGGCAGGACAGTCTAATGTTTGGAAGACAATTTCTTAAAATTTTCCAAAAAACACAACTGGCACTCTTCTCACCAGAGGAAACCAAACTTGAAGAGATAGAAACCCAAAAAATCATGTTCCTCTATTCTGCCTTCCTCCTCTTCCCCGCTCTTGCTCCACCATCAAAAATGGAAAAGAAACTTCCCACAACAGAAGCGGACTTTCCCTTGGGAGAACAGCAAATAAATCACTTAATAAAAGATACTTTTAACATAACAAACTACTAATCCACACACACACTTACACATATTGTGTATTAAGAAAAAATGTACTTCACTTTTCATTAACTAAAGAAAGCCATATTTCAGAACTCCCTGTTTTTTGAGTCTTTTGCTTAACTGGATTTCAACTCTAAAAGTCAAAAATGTTAGGACTGGGACTCGGAGGCCTCTGCATACCTCCGATGGCCAATGCAAGGTCCCTTACTTGCCATTTCCAACAGGTGGGCATCCAGCACCACACTGCATCCTGAGAATACACAACCAGGATGAAACCAGACCACTGCCTGACAGCACTTCCTGCCCAAAAGTTCTCCCCGGAGCAGACCTGAAAACTGTTGCTCTGACTTCTTGTGGTAGTTCTGTAGCAGCCACAAAGCTAACAAGTTTGTGGCATTTGTGACATCCCCCCCCCCAGAAATTTTCCAGGCCTTCTGATCCTTACTACAAAATAAAGTTTTTATTCACCAGCTGGCACTTTGGGGGCACCTCCTGCCTGTGGCATGCCACTTCTCGGGCTAGGTCCCATGGGGTTCACAACTGTTCTGTGAGCATCCCATGTCTACCTGGGAGTGTCCTCCCTGCTACAGAAACTCCACCCTCCCTTTCACTCCTGGAGACATCCTCTGTTAGGCAGGGAAAGACAGACTGGGCTCAAACTTGATATCCTCTTGCCTCAGCCTCCCAGCTGCTGGGATTACAGGTGTGTACCATCAAGGCCAGCTTCTTGAGCTTTTCTTTTTTTTTTTTTAAGAATGGTTGTTAGAAAGCCAAATCTTACTTTCCCAAAGATGTGGGTCTGATTTGAAAATTTTAGAGACTTTGCAGCCAAATAATGGCCCACTTTTGTGTTCACAATATACTCTCCCAATATTGTCCTGTGTTTGCCTTCAGCCAATCTTGCACCATTGGGAAATTGAAAGGGTGAGATTCCAGGGCCTCTGGCTTCTAAGAAGGTCATGCTGCCTTAAGGTATTACCACCAGGTGACCCCAAGTGGGGCCACCATGGCTGCTGGCTCAGATTTATTTGCACTTTTCTAAGAATCACATCAACATCAGGCTGGCTGGAACTGGCAGATGAACTAGACTTGTTCACTGCCCTTTGAGATTGTTTTCCTTGTAATGATGGATTGCTCCCTGTCCTCTCCCCAGCTTGGCTGGACCCAGGTACACAAGGGGAGATAGTAACGGTGCATTGCCCACCATGCAGGCACCAACATATCACACAGCCCTCATACAGCACCTGCCTCCAGCTGCTTTTCCTCTGGCCTCACAGCTGGGTTTGGGAAAAGGTCAACTGCGCCTTGCCCTCCAGCCAGGACCTCTCCGGGACACCCCAAACAGGCCCCAGAAGTTCTTCATCCGGATCACCTACAATGCACAGGAATCAAGGTGGACCTTAAGGAGGGATTAAGGTGAGCAGAGTCCTTGGGACAGGCTAGGGGTGGGAGAATAACGGGCTGTGTGAACAGGAGAGAAGTGCTTCTGGGAAGTGGGGGATGCCGGGCGAGGCTCTCTCCTGGGCCTCTAGGAGGAAGAGGTCAGCCCCTGAGGCACCTTTCTAATTTTTGACCCTCAGAACCGTAAAATAATGTATTTGGATTGTTTTAAGCTACTAAGTCTGTGGTTGTTTCCAACAGAAAGCACAGGAAAGGAATACAGATCTTATCACCCCACCTAAAATAGTAAGCATGTATTGTTACTACACCTTATCCTTTTTATTTCCCAGTTTAACTATACACTTTCCCTCTCTCTGAACACAGAATTGGCAATGTTATGTAGGCAAAGATGAGAAAGTGGAGTAAAGATGAGAAAGTGTATGAATGACAGTATTTGGAGGTGAGGTGGGGACCCAGTCATTGTCACTATTGCTATGGCCGTGTAAAGTGCTGTACCCCATAGGCTGATGAGCACTATCAACATGACAGGCACAGCACTGTGACTCACCAACTCTTCCCAGGCACGTGGCCCTGTGGTCACCTACAGATGTTCACACCAGAAAGTGGCCGAAAGCAAGCAGCAGGATTTTCCCATAAAAGAATGGAGCCCACATTATTGTCCATCAGCACTCCGCTGATTAAAGAAACTGCAATTCAGCAGTAAAGTGAAATTCTATTCAGCCATTTGAAAAGTCACGCATCAGTTTTTGTCTTGGTATGGAATGATTTCTAAGATGTGTTTTTAAGAGGGAAGGAAAATAAGGAAGGCAAAATAGTAGGTAGATTATGCTATCATTGGACAGGAGAAAGGACAGGGATGTTGTGCATGTGCCAACTGTCTGTGGGTTATATAAGAGAAACCAGTCCTCTGGCTGGTCCCTGAAGTGCCCAGAGGTTGCAGGACAGTTTGCTTTCCACCAGCTCCTTGCTCACTGGCAACATTTTGAAGGAAAGGAACGAAGTTTTAAGTACAGATGTAATTGAAGGTTTGGTTCACTTTGTAAGGGAGGAAGAGGGGACTCAACAGGAACATGGGGGAAGGGACACTAGGGAGTCCTTCAAAAGGGGCATTTTTATGTGTGTTATTTCTTCAATGATCTTTTCAAAATTTGGGGTCTTATAAACACTTTAACATCAAATATGACTTTGAAATAAAGTTATATTGCAGAAAATCACCTGTGGTGGTTAAGTTTAATCACCAACTTTACTGGATTAGGAGACTGCTGGACAGGTGACTAGATCATGAGGTACTACATTCCTCAGTGGATAATTCACCAGTGTTCACACTGAGTGTGCAGTGAGGAGGTGGGGCCTAGTTCATGCTGGGTTGGTGGGATATTTGTGGCTTTTGGAGGGTGTATGTCTTGCTGGCTCTCTTTTCCTCTGCTTCCTGGTTGCCAGGAAGTTAGCAGCTTTGTTCCACCAAGCTCTCTCACCATGAAGTTCCTGCCTTGGAGTCAGCCCACCATGGACTCAAACCATGAGCAAATTAACTCCTCTTTTAAGTTGTGGGGGTTGGGTATTGTGTTTCAGTAAGGAGAAAGCTGACTGATTGAACACCATTAGGGCAAAATAAAGATCACATAGGAACTGGTGGAAATAGTGCACCTGCACCAAGATGGGCCGAAGAGAGGCCCTGTCTTACAGAGACTGGCAGGGCAGCAACCTAGGCACTCGCTCTCCCTGGGGAGAGGCCTAATGCTTTCCACATGGTCTGCTCAGACCAGAATCTTTTGTAAAAATGCCTTAGAGATGTGGAGTCAAACCCAAGCTTTGTTTTTATGTGTTCTTAAGGGAGAAAAGCAGGAGCTCATCTGTTTTCTGATGGAAGTGTTCCCACAGAAAAGCAAAGGTACCTGATGTAGGGGAGCTAGCCAGAAAGAACAATGGAGTGGCCCTGGGAAGGCAGGCGGGAGGAAACCAGGGCACTTTTGGAGCTGGATGCCTGCAGAGACTTTCCTTCCACTGTGTGGGAAGGAAGAAGGGGAGCTTGGGTGAACTGTGGGCAGCTATCTTGAGGGTTTAGGGCTGGAAGAGGAATTCTTGCCTCTCCACCACCACTGCTCACCCTGCGACAGCAGTGAGCTTGCTGCAATGGAGACTGAGTATCTTCTCCCTGGTTAGACATTTTCCAAAACTCCTGATGTCTTCAGATCAAACTAGAAATGCCCCTGCCCATCCTGGCTCCTGAATCCTACTGCCAGGCCATAGGATTTGAATTTTTATTCTATGCAAAATCCCCTAATCGCCCCATTGGGTTTGCCTAGGGTTTAGGAAGCACAAACAAGTTACAAAGTAGCTTCAGAGGCAAGGTGAGGCTTGATACTGTCTGGTTTCATCCTCAAAATAAACATCCTCTCATAAACACAAGCAGCTACTGGAAGTGTTTCTTTGCGCACAAAAAATCCAAGAAGCGCAGAAGCAGGAATAGGCCCTGTTCATACCTGAGAAACTTGCTACCCACCGGAGTTGCTGTCAAATGCCCAGGGCAGCCTGCTGCCGCTCAGGGTCCCTGCGCTCTGGGATCACGTGCAAGGCACCTCCAGAAGTCCTCAGCCTGCTCCGGCTCCTGCACAGCTGGCGCCAATGGCCAGGCCTTCTACGCCCCAGTCTCTCCGCCAGCACCGCAGCGCAGGAGCGCACCGCACCGCTCGGGGTTTGAAGCTCCTGCCACCGACCACAGTTCTTCCCGCGTGAGCGTGGACAGCGCGGGGCGAGGTAAGCGTCCAGTAGCAGAGCCTTAGGTCCCCGCTTTTGTTGTGTCCGAACCTCCTAGAGGGGAAGCATAAAGCACGAAGCAGAAGGAGCCCCAAGCAGGTCTGCTAAGGCACCCGCAGTGCGGTGACACCCCCAGGAAGTAGAGCTCCGGAAGGACCCAGCACGGCTTTGGTGGATCAGTTCGTGGCACCGACAGCATAACCATCGCACGTGCTCTGCCTCACTCTGATGAAATATTAAGCAGCAGGAGAGCTGCGGGAGGGGTTTTTAAGGCCTGGCGTTGATGTGAACACTGATCTTTAGAGTGAAGGCGTGAAATCATTCCTTAGCTCTAGTGTTGTGTGGCTGCAAGGGAAGGAGAACCAGGGAGAAGCATAGCCCCTGGAAACAAATAATTTTCTTTCTGATCTAAACCAACGTTTTGCAACTCCACATAAATTCAGCAAAATCCACTTTTTTTGTGTGTCAAGGTCCAGGTGGAAGGCAGCACTAGCTGACCAGGGAGGGAGCAAACAGCTCCTCTGGGTACAGTCCCCCTGCCAGACCTTGGGTCTTCCTACCTGTGGAAAGAAACTGGTCTGCCTTATGATGGATTTATTTATTTATTTTGCACTGGGTATTAAACCCAGTGCCTTCACACTGAGCTGCATCCCTATCCTCTTTTAAATTATCTTTTATTTTGAGCCAGGGTCTCCCTAAATTGCCCAGGCTGGGCTTGAGCTTGCCATCCTTCAGCCTCAGCCTCCCAGAGTGCTGGGATTACAGGCATGCGATCCGGTTTTTTGTTTTTTGTTTTTTGACACCCCCCCCCCCATTACCTGAAGGCAGGAGGCACAGGGCAGGGCCTCCCCGCCAACACTCAGATTCGCCTATGTGGGCGTCTCCAAGTCAGCATTATGGCCCGAAAGCCCGCCTGCCCCCTTGGGCACAGGAGAGAGAAACCCAGGAAGCCCCGGGACCTTTCCGGGTTAAACGCACACACCCCGACCCGTGAGCCTCGGCGCAGGCTAGGAGCCTGACAGATTCCAGAACGCTCGCATTTAAAGTATTTGACCTGCATCAGCGGACACAAACACGCGGAAACACCTAGAACAGCTGCGCGCCACCGGGTCACTTTGGGTTGCCGGACTCCATTCCCACACCTGGCAAGTGGGGGTGGGGGTGGGGTGGGGTCGCGCGGCCCTCTCCAGACCCTTGGAAGGGAGCGCTTTTTCAGTTACCTCCAAGAGCAGTCAGTCAGCTTCTCCACATTCCAGTTCTTTCCAGCTGCAAAAAATCAAATAGAATCAAACTTTCAAGTTTTTGTTTTCTCCTCCCACTCCACATGGGCTACCCCGGGACAAAGCACAGTGTGGTCAAACATCGACGTTTATGTTCCTTCATTGTGTGCTCGCTGATCACATTATTTAACTGTGTCTCATGGATTTCTATTCCCTAGGAAATACATGAGCAATAATATTACAACTTGATAATTTAGGGGATGATTCGGACTCTGAGCTAAACTCCCAGTTCAGTTGGAAGTGGTTCTGCCCCATAAGATCTTCACATCCTTACAGATGAACAAGATCAGTGACATTTTGCTCCCCAGGTTTTGGGAAGGAATTGGAGAGCCTGAATATTTTTTTCAATTTTTATAATGTCGATATTTTTCAGATGATAGAAAATATTACAAGTTAAAAAAGTAAAACGCTCTGCTCCCAGAGGCAGTTTGAAGGCGTGGTGGGGGAGGGTGGGGTTCTGGTTGCCAGGCAGCAGAGGAGCTGTGGGGGCTCGGAATGTTTACTATTCCCATGGTGACCGCTCAGCCTCAGCCCGCCGCTGAGAGGAAGAGAGACCATGGCTGAGGACCTAGAGCCTGAATGTAAGTGCACAACAAGCGTCTGTGTTTGACCTTTGGCGTTTGGTGCCTGGGAATAGGGTGTCTGGGAACTGGCTAGGAAAGGCGGAAACTTTCTAGGGGCTGCAGATTGCTAGAGTTTAGGATTGGATCCCTGGTGTGCGGCTCCTCAGACCTGAAGACAGGGCAGAGCAAAGGGGGAGATGTAGTGTGGGGAGTAAGGGGTGCAGGGTGTGTGCAGCGTGTGGGGTTGCTAGGTGTGTAGTGTGGTTTGCGTGTGAGGTGTGTACTGTGTGGTGAGCATGAATGTCTGAGTGTATGGTGTGTGAAGGAGTGTGGGCATGCGTGTGAGCCCTGGGAGGAGGGAAGATCTCTGGCCAGTTGAGAGAGTTCCTCCTACAAATGCAGGGGAGTCCTGGAGTCCCCCATGGCTGCTGTGGGTCCTCACGCTGCAACCCTGCAGACCTCACAATCTACCCACAACACGGGGCATCCAGTCTCTGAGTTTCAGGCCCCCTCTGTCTTCAGCTCCTCTGAATGCAACATAAAAGAGAAGGGGTACCCCCCTGCCCTGCTCCTGCATGAGAATTCCGTCTTCCCTGCTGAGGAACAACACAACATAGATCACTGGTACAGAGGACTGGGTGCACCAAGCACAGTCTGCTCTACACAGTGTTTGAAAGCAATGCCATTTTATGTCCTTGAGCTGCACTTGGCCCTGCACAGTTGCCCGAGTCAGTGGGCAAGTTGGGAGCAGGGAAGTAACCCTCTGGAGGGTCACTACAGCTGCCACCTGAAACTGGCTGTGCACCTGTGGGTGGGGTGGCCCCACACCTGCCTCTGGGTACTGGAAGGACACATCACCTGGCATTTTGCATGCATCTCCCAGCCTCTGAGGCATCTTTCTCTTTAAGGAGCAGGTGAAGAACTCAAGCATGCATCCTCCTCTGAGGCCTCCAGGTAGCAGTGGAAGGTGTCTCTCCTTGACATTCTCTGGGGTCCCTGGGTGGGGGTGTCAAGATGTACCCCAGTGGCCTCTATGGACACATGCTCTCTCTGGTTTTCAACTCCAAATGGCTGTTTCCCTGTCCCTTTTTCCCTCAGGAACCACCAAATCTACCCTCTACATCCTATTTCCTTTCTTCTGCTGTAGTGACACATTCCTGAAAAATGCAAGATTGAAATAGCACCCAATATGAGCTCATTTCTTTGGGCCACAGGCCTGTATGAGCCATTTAGGGTCTCTCTGGCTGGCCAGAGATGTTGGTAGGAATGTGCACCTTTCTGGAGTGCTGCAGAAGAATCCCTCCAGGTCCTCTTCTTTGTTGGCATTTCCAGTTCCTCCTGGCAGGGGACCACAGGTGTTGTCTTGCTACTTTTGATCATAGTCTTTTCTCAAGTCCTTGCACTGGGTTCCCTGCCCAGAGTCGGCCACAGTATCCTCCTCTCTTGTTGGATTCTCGGAGGTCCCTTCCAGCCCTCTGTCCTTTGGGATTTGGCTAGAAAAGCCTCTTTCCTTTTAGGGGCTTTTGCAGTTGAATTGGGTCCATCCAGATGATCTGGGACTATCTTTTTAAAGGCCATCCCCTAAAATTCTTCTGCAAAGTCCCCTTGTCACACACCTGGAGGCAGGAGGTAGACACCTGCAAGATGCTGTTTTTCTGCTCTCCCATATCTTGCACCTGAGAAAGACCATTAAGAGAGACTCATCTGTCTATTATTCCTCCAGCTCCCCTGCCCCCCACCGTCACCACTCCCTTATGGCATGGTGTCCTCGTGCTGAGGCATCCACATCTCAAATCTGCCACACAATTTAAGATTCCTGGGGTAAGACTTTTATTTTGTCCCTTGAGGCACATAGCTCAGCATATGCCATACATATTTTTTTTATTACTTAGAATTTTGAACTTTTCCATATTTATTCATTAAACAGAGCAGTGATTGTGGACTTTTGATGAAGGTTCTAATACCAATATCACAAAGTTCATTCCCTTGAGAATTTGTAAAAATGGTTGCAGGTGAGTGTGCAGAAGACAGAATGTGTCCAGCCACAGTTCCAGTGCTGTCACTGAGGTCCAGGAAGAGTCAACCAGCCCCACAGGAGTTATGTGAGAGTTTTGGAGGGGACAGGAGAGTGATTATCCGTGGGTCCCTGGGTCTCCTCTAGATCATCTGCCTTACTGGGCAATGAGCCTATGGATCTCAGATCTGCTGGCCCTGCTGTGAATTCTTTCCACTGACACTTCCCAGGGTATTGTTGGCTTTAGGGAGGGAGGATAAGGATGTTTCTGAAAAAGACCAATGAGATTCTCATGGATTGCAGAGTTCGAAGGGACGAGACAACCTGGGCAGAGTGCAATAATGTTTTTGTTTTCGTTTTTTGGTACTGGGGATCGAACTTGGGTCCTTGTGCTTGCGAGGCAGGCGGCAGAACCACTGAGCTAACTCTCCAGCCCTAGAATTGTAATAATGTTGATGTGAAGACTTACTCTTTATTTTTAAAAATTAATTAATTAATTAATTAATTTATTTATTTATTTATTTACACATGTTTGCCGTCCATAATGTCCTTATGTGGAGTTCATACATGTACATAACACATCTTAATTTTTTTTTATCCCCTTTCCCTCCCCTCCTTCCCACTTCCTTTTCTTGAACTTGATCAACTTTCTATCCTGAAGAAGAAATGGATTTCTTTTTAAAAAATAAGCAACACTCCATGTTTAAAAATGTTAAATTCTAAAAATGTTAAAAATATTTAATTAATCTAAACCTCATTCAAAAACTAATTACTACGTCTTTCTAATCAATATATATTCAAAACATTTGGCTTTTCTTAAAACAAATTTATTTTTAGATCATTTGTAAGAGAAAGAATTTTCCAATGAATTGTTTAAACTTTGGTTTTGTAGGTGAACTAGAGATGAGAGGACATACAAAAATCAATATTTTCAATAATTATAACAGTCACTGTATGGCAAGAGGTAATAAAGAGGTAATAAATATTATAGGACTCAGCAGACAGAACTGGAATCTGGAATCTTTAAGTCTAGACAAGCAAGCCTCTCTATAATCAATCTCAAAGACATGCTAAGTACGGGGGGGGGGGGCTATGTTGGTTAATTTCAAAGGCCTCAAATTCCCTTGGAAATAAACCAAAATGAAGCATGACGTGGCAACGTATAAGTGACCTCCTTCTATTATTTTTAGAGTTGGTATGATCTGTTTTTCCTGCTTTCTGTGTTAGTGCCTTTGATGAATTGCAGTGATTGTCTTGAAAAGTGGTTCTACTAATATTTTATCTGATCATAGTGGTTTCTTTTCAAGAGGCCCCCTGCTGGAAGCATTTGCTTCCATATGGAGCTGTGGTGACCCATACAAGAGGCAATATTGACCCACATTCACACTGGACAGTGCAGTGAGGCTGGGCTGTGGACTTGGCCATATTCATGAGGTGTGCAGAATTCTGAGGTAGTCAGAGTTTCTGGGCCCCTGGTGCACACAACTGTCATCACCCCAGGTCAGCATGAGGAAGAGACAGAGCCTCTGTATTTACTTTGTATTTTAAGGCACCACTGGTCTCAAGACAGAGCAGCAACCTGTGGGCCATGGAGACAGGGTGTGCTTCTAAAGAGGGAGTGAGAAGTGGAAGGCAGGAAGAGTTTCCTGGCCCGGAGATGGAGATGCACACGCAGATGCAGATGGAGAATTGTGAGTCAGGGAACAAGGACAGCCACCAGGGGCTGAGAGCAACCCCACAGATGGCGATCTAAGGGGACCTCAGTCCTATAGCTAGAAGGAGCTGGATTCTGATAATAACAAGAATGAGTCTGGAACTGATTTTGCCTCCAGTCTCTTGAGAACTCAGCTAGCTGTCACCTTGATTTCAACCATGTGAGGTCCCAAGTAGAGAACCTAGCATGTAGAGACCTCATGCTGATGCTACCAAAGCTGCTATCTGTGGTCACTTGTCACACAGCAGGGAAGCCACCACTGCACCTCACTTTCTCTGGGCCTTGTTTCTTCTCTCAAGTGGAAAGAGAGACCATGATGCATCCTGACTTTGCAGGCGAGGGTTTCCACACAGATTTGGCATGGAAATGGATTTGCCTGTGGCTTGGTTTCCCAAGATCTCCTGCTTCCTTTTGCTCAAGTGGTCATGGAGTAAGGGAAAGAGTTCAGCAGGTAGGGGAGGGCTGCATTCAGAGGCCACTTCTGCCCTTTGCTGGCTGGACACATTTGGTCTCACAATTTTTTTCAGTGTCTCTTCTCATGTTGGGGAAGAGGATGATTGCCAAGGCGCTTGTCATGGGGACTCACAGCTGGGTGTAGGTATATCCCACCCTGTGCAGGCTCTGCTGGTCCCCTGAGGGCTCAGTAGGCCGGGCTTACCACCTGGCAGATAGGGTCATATGGGGTTTGGAGACACAGGAGGTCTCAGCCTCCCCGAATAGATGAAATCTTTCTTTTTTTTTTTTTGTTAAATTCTTTTATTGGTACATTGTAGGTGTACAACACAATTACATTTCTCATTGGGAATTGTACCTTTACATAATGCACCTTGGTTCTTATTTTTTCCCCATTCCTGGCCCTCCCTTCACCCCCTCCGCCCTTCCCTATTTACAAAGACTTTATTTCCATTTTTCCATTTCTCAGCATTTTTCCTTTCCCTTCTTTCCTTTCCTTTGCCCTTCTTTCTTTTCCCTTGCCCTTCCCACTACCCCTACCCCTTTGGACCTTTTCTTCCTATTTTGCATTATCGATTATTCATTCTAATCATTGGTACATTTTAGGTATACAATATAATGACATTCATCATTGGAAATTTGCACCTTTACATGATCTCTCTTCGTTCTTATTTTTCACCCTTGCCCAGCCCTCCCTTCAATCCCTCCATTCCTCCCTATTTACAAAGATTTTGTTCCTATTTTTCCATCCTATGAAATCTTTCTTGTTTAGTCCTCTCAGGCTCTCTGAGGAGGCTGTGCCACCGGCTCTGGGGACATCATGCTGCATAGTAGCCCAGGAAGAAGCCCTCCTCCTCCCTTGTGTTAGATGACAGATCATATAAGGACAAATTCAGGCTGACTCAGAATCTTTCAGAAGTGTTTAGAGCTGCAGTGCTGTAGTAAGAATGGGCACAAATGATGGAATGTCCACTCCAGGCCAAGAGTCTCCTTGCCCGAAGTGATTTCTTGGGTGTTAAGGAGCTGTTTTGCACTAGCAATTATCTTGATTCTGCAGAGGAAGACACTAAGGCTCAGAGAGATGATATAATAGCTCTGCACTCATATAGTTAGGAATAAGCAGGGAAATTAAGATTCCTGTCAATTTTATACCCTGGGCCTTGTTCTGAAATGCAGCCCTGTCAGTGGGGAATTCAGTGAGCAGGGCCCTGTGTGGGAGGGGTCAGTGTCCTGTCACCATACCCATAGTTGATTCCTTGTGAGGACAGGGCAGGAAATGAAAGGCACATCAGTCATAGGGGATCCTGACACTTTTTAGTGCAAAAGGAAAAAAAATGACTCCCTTTATTTACTCCCTAGAATATCATGTTTAGTGCATTTAAGAAGGCATCTTTATGCACCATCATTAAGAATTATAATTAATGTTTTAGACTTTTCTTCTAGAGCTTTGCTAACATTGTAATAGGTACTCTGTGAAATTAAAATACTTCTTTCTTCCTTAATAGCCTTAGAGCCACAGCCTTTCTGGAGACCGCACTTTTGGGTATGGGATATGCCAGCTCAGCCAATAAGCATGGCTGGTTTATGGTGGGACTAAGTACGTTATCTCACAGTTGTGTTATCTTTTGCAAACAGCCTTCCTGAGGCGGAAACACTGTGAGCTGCGCAGTGTCAAAACTCTCTGCAACCTAAGGGGGCTTCTGAACAGACTCCAGAAGGACCACAGAGAGGACATCTGTGTCTACATCTCAGGGCACCTGAACCCCAACAAGCTGTATAGGCCACAGGAGACCATCCTGCATCACTGGCACAATGCCCGCAGGCCAAGGTGGGAGACCGTCTCCCCATCAAGAACAGGAAAGGCAGGGGGTGGGAAGACTGCTGAGATGAAGGACGCTTTGTCTTATTTTACCATCAACACAGCACTGGTTCCCAGTGATACCCAGAACATGAAGCTCTTCAGGTATTTAAACCCTGGAGCACAAACCTCACAAACTTTGCATGCACCTGAAAATTTCATCCCAAAGCAGATTCTCCAGGAAGAAGAAAAGGAAGAAGAGGTCCTTGAGCGCCTCTTAGAGCGACGCCGGAGAGAGGAACTCAGGTTGCCTGAGATGAAGGTGCTGAGGTTCAGAGAAGCACAGTCCAGCCGTGAGTGCACCCTGTCTCCCCCAAGCAGAGATGAGTACCAGTATGTCAGTTCCTACCTAGCTGGTGTGACAAAGGCTGACAGGTATAAGAAGTTCTTGAGTTTCCAAAAAGAAGTTGTGGCAAAGCAAGATCTGAAGAGTGGCTTCACTGGGAGCAAGGTGGCAATCAGCCATGAAAAGAAGCTGGAACAGGTAAGAAGGGCCATTTGCAGTTCTGTCCACACAGGGCTCCAGTTCAAGGGCCCCGGTGGGCTGAAAATTGTCCTCGAGTACTTTGTTTATATGTGCAGGTAGAATGGAATGAAACTGTCAAGTGCTGAGATTACACTGAATAATCAGTAGGTGATAAGAGGGCGCAGTAGAAGGTGCCATTTGAACACTGGTAAGTTGGAGGGAAGTTCATCTTCAGAAGTGATAGACACTCTGTGTGGCAATAGCATAGACAGTGTGGGATCTGAGCAAAGGTATGCCCACCTTACTGTGGAAGAACACTATAGAGGTGAGACAGTGAGCAGGATGCCAGCACGTCACCCACAGAGTCCACAGTGCCTGCCCAGAGCTGGCATGGAACATGGGAAAGAGCACATGGTTGGGAGAGAAGAAAATAGGATCTGTAAGGTGTGACTGACAAGTGCAGCAAAGCAGGGAGACAAACTTTGTAAAAATGGGAAGGGGACCTGGATAGGGGAGATAGGTAGGAGGAAAGGGAAGGGGAAGTACAAAGTACCAAGATGTGATATGTGTGTGTACCAATTCCCCAGGATGAATATAGTCATTGTGCACTGAAAGCATGTACAAATAAAAAATTTTTAAAATTATTATAGTAAAAGACACATTTCCATTAATCCCCCTTGGAATATTCCCACTCACTTCAAACACACTTATCCCACCATTCTTGCCACTTTCTGAAGCAATTCTGGAAGCCCTCTTCAGTTGCACTGCTGTGGCTACCTTGATGTCTGTCTTGAATTGGTTCAAAACCTTTACCTTTCATGGTCCCATTGCCTTTGGTAAAGAGCCAGAAGTTGTACAGTTCCAGATCTGGTGAGTAAAGTGGATGAGGACACACCATGATGTTTTTGTGAGCCTGCCTTTCTGTTGGATGGCACTAGAGAGCAGGATTCACCGTATTTTTTTTTAAATCACAACTCATAAAGATACAAAAGAGAACTTCCAGAACTGCTTCAGAAAGTTGCAAGAACAATGGGATAAGTGGGTTCGACATGAATTGGGACTATTGTGAGGGGGTTAAAGATAATATGTCTTCTAATATAATACATTCTCAAAATTTAAACATTTACAGTATATTTTGATTACACGTTGTAACTATGAAATAATTAGGCCAGAGGCTTTGCTCATGGAAACAAAGAAGGGGCTATGGGAACACTGGAGGAAGTGGGAGGGGAGGGGAGGGGACAGTAGAGGAGAGGAAGAGGGAGGAGGAGAAGAGAATCTTGGGCCCTTGGGTACAGGAAACAGAGGAAGGTCAGATAAGGATAAAAAAGACAAAAATCAACCAAGCACTCATGATCAGGCTCTCAGTGGCTGGTGGGAAAACTTCAGGATCACCTTGGTTTCCCACCTGCTTAATGGAGACCAGGCACCCTGGGTGATGGCTGCTGTGTCTTTCGGTTCCTCAGCCTGAGGAAGTTCTGAACATGAAGACCATAGACAATGGGCTCATTCTCTTTTCCCCAGGAACTCCAGAAAATATGCACATGCAACTCTCAAGAGTTCAACAGGCTGCAGGTTTTTGGAGATGTCTTTGAGGACATTTGCAACAGCTCTCTAATATTTGGTGACCTCTTGAAAGACATTAAGGTAAGCAAAACATACATGTCCTGCATAACAATGGAGAGCTATTTGCGATTTTTTTGCCTGCATACTCTGGGGAATGATCTCATGCCTCATGGTCCCCATTGCATGGAGCAGAACATCAAAAGCCCTGTATGACCTTGGCCACAGCCACATACAGCATTCAGGGCCGTGTGGAATAAGCCCCTGGTTACCTCACTGCCTAAGCTCATGTTTGTCCACTGAAGCTTCCTAATTATATACATGGTACATGTGTAGCTTATAAACTTTTATAATCATAGGTATGCAGTTTTACATGAATCTTTATGTAATTATAGGTTTCTTTCTTGATGAAAGCAACCATCACGTCGAATCTGATTTGAAATTATGTTGGTTAACCAGGGTGCTGTTCTCTAACTTCTCTAGTAACAAGGGATGGTTACCAATGGCAGGTAGTGGCCTGTTGTCCAGAGATGCCCTTGTCACTGGAAAGCTCCCCTTTGGCAGGCAGCAACACCCACATCCACAGAACTTCTGGCCGGCAGGGGACCATTTGTTGTATGTGGGCAAGGTAGTTTATGATAGCGTGTTGAAGTGATTAGAACTTAATATCTAAACATGCTTCAAAGAATATTCAGTTTCATAAATGTTAGTGTGTGTGGTTTAATACACCACAGGAACATTTTATATACTTTTTGAAAATTGAAACTGACATCCTTAATCCCTGTATTATTTAGACAGACAAGAACTTTGCAAAGTGGCATTATCTTCTAACACATTTCTAATGGATTCTTTGTGTGTGTGTGTGTATAGAACGAGTATGAACTCTATATGGCAGTACTTCTGGACTCCCAGCCTACAGAGCAGATTAAGGTAACAATCAATCCTGAAGTATATGTCATCTGTTTGTACATGGGTCTGCATTTCCTGACCAGTAGAAAATGTTCTGAAGGACTGATGAAGTCTCCTCCCTCCCTTCCCTCCCCTCCTCTCCTTTCCCTGTCCCTCCCCCACCCCTCCCCCTCCCCTCTACTCCTCCCATCCTCCCCCTCTCCTTCTCCTCTCTAATTTGGGATTATAGATGGTGCTATGGCACTGAGAACCAAAAGGCATCGCTCAGGTGTTATCTTGAGAGGAAAACACAAGGAATGCACTGTGAGGAACCTGATCTCCTCATTTAACTAGTGACTTCTGCAGGGTTAGGTTAAACATACACTTGTTCTAGTGAGGGGATACACTACAGGAGTAATCTATCACTTTCAAAGACTCAGAATCCAACACTGGTTGGCTTTGATAGTTTGAATTCAGTGAAGTTGAAAAACTCTTGTCTTGTAAATTTGGAAACACGAGTCCACCCCACCCGCTACCAGGGATTGAACTCATGACCTTGGGCTTGCGAGGCAAGCGAGGTGCCACTGAGCTAAATGCCTGTCCCATAGTTCCTTATTTTGTTGAAAAAAACACTGCAGCATGAACAGAGGTCAGTTCTAACTTACTTTCTAGTTCAAAATCAGAGGTGGACATGATTTTCTTTGTTTTGAGCCTCGCTATGGTACTATATGTGAAAATGAACTTTTCTCTTTGCAAGACAAAGCAAACAAAGCAAAGCTTTGAGTTAGAGGTTTATTTTCCTGTTCCTTACTTTTGAGGTAGAATATAAAAGGACCTTTTATGTCCAGATCTCAGTCAGACATTGGAATACAGGAAGCCACAGGTTGCCAGGATTCTGGAACTTTCTGTTGCTAAAAAGCCTCTGCCAACCTCCCAATGAGGCAGAGGCCTTTGCACTCCACATTTGAGTACAGTACTGTTTTATTCTCATGTACACCAATCAGCTTATGATTGTTTTTTCACTAATTTAGGAGAAATAATTGTGGAGCTGATAATAGTGTACCTGAGTCACTTTATTCAGCATGCCTGCCCAACACACACACACACACACACACACACACACACACACACAATGAAACCATGAAATGCTTACCCTTTACAAATTTCATAGGAAAATAAAATTTTAAAATACTAAAAGAGACACTTTCCCTAGAATTTCACTTGACCAGTCATACATCCTGCAGTATCTCTCCTTCCCTCCCTCCAGTCCTCTCAATGTGCCTATTTTAGCTGGAATTTTTATTTTTAATCCGGGGCACCTTGAGTACCCAGCACCAATAAAAAGAAATGGTCCTGTGCCTTTCCTCGGTGTGCCTTACCCTTGCTTTGCCTTGCCCTCCTAGATGCTCCAGGCAGAAGTCCAAGGGCTGGAGAAGGGCCCTGTGAGGCCTGAGGATGTTGATCAGGCCAAGAGGGAGCTGAGGAGGCTTGTGCGGGCCACCAAGGCAGCCCTGGAGAACAATGACATGTGAGGCCTTAGTAACCTGACTTCACCTAGGTTTGGCTGATACTTGTTTCAAAGACCTTAAAACTGTGTGATGATCATGTATCTACATCTTTCTGCATGGTTACAGGCTACAGTTACCGATGTCTTCCTGTCACCTGGCCTCTTCCACAGTCATCGAGGACATGACAAGGATATTGTACCAAATATAGTGGCGTTATGAGGGAACTTTAGGGGAATCTAAAAGAATCCCATTTTTTTGTGTGCTGGCTCTGGTATTGATAGATGAGAGAGCCACAAAGTCAAGACACCTCATAGGAATACCCTTATTTGTTTCTCTACTTAAAAAAATTCTATGACCTCTCTGTGTGGTCTTCCAGGTTCAAATGACAGTTGGACAAGCATACGTTTTACAGGGATTTTAAAAAAGAAAAGATTAAGCAAGTTTGAAACAACGAAAATGTCCTCAAGAAAACAAAACAAGAAACAAAACCAAATATAGAACATGCCTTCAGTGTGACTAGCAGAAAGACAGCTGTTGTCTTTTGCTCTACCATGGTCTCAAGGTCCCTCTCACAGCATAACTGTAAGCTCTTGTCTTCCCCAAGAAGCCCAGAGGAGGGGGCTGTTCACAGAGTCCATTTAACCAGATAACTTCTTCATCCTGGCCTGCAGGCCCACTGCCCACATGTCTGACCTGAGACCGGGATCCCTGTCACAAGAAACTTGTCTACACTGGTAGATGCCCTTCGGCCCTTGTCTGACCTGTGTGCAATTTATCCACAGGAAGATGGATTCTCTCTCTGACCTGGAGGAGTTAGGTATAAGTGTGTAGTCAGGTGAGACTCAGAGCAGGCAGCTCAGCCAAATTCAGGAAATAACAGAAGTTTGCTGCTTACAGATCTGAGCAGAAGTGGACAGCTCACTTTGTGGGGCCCATGAGAAGACAGGAACTGTCTGAAACATTTGTGCTTATGGGGGGCGTGGATTGGCCCCCACAGGCACCTGTTCATGTTGCTACACTGACAGACAGGCAGTAGCATACGAGGTCTGATCAAAAAATATAGTGGATGTTTAATTTAAAAAATTTATTACAATAAATGACACATGGTAATAAATCCCCTTCAGAATAATCCTCCCTGCTTTGAACATACTTATCCCATCATTCTTGTCACTGTGAGAAGAGTGTGTATAAACAATTTGTTTACAGCAATTTATGTGAAATTAAAATATTACAGTGTGTCCTTTATATGGATTCTGTGATAAAATGAGCAAATACGTGTGAACATCTTAAATTGTTATGTCCCTTACAGACAAGTGTCATGAAATCAAACTGTAGTGTTCAGATTTTTAACCAAATCACAGCATTTCTCTCCTTTATGTTGCACCTATTAGACTACTTTTTTTCTCCTTAAACCTATTAAGAATAAGATAGTTTATTCAGTTTACTTTGCCCCAAGAAGAAAGTGCAAAGAAGTTACAGAAGTTTTCTTTCTTCTTTTCAAATATGTCTTGTATTTGTTTCAGCTCAAATATAGTGGAATTTATAAATTTTATCTGTGGGATGCAATTATAATGCACAGGAAAAATGCAGTGTGTATTCTAATCTCAGTAAGGGATTTCCCTTCATTTCTTTTTTGCCTCTGCATATAAAATGCGCTCTCACTCTCTCTCTCTTTCTCCTTAGCAATTCAAGCCACAAAATAATATCAGACAGTATAAAAACAATTTCTTTTCAGAGAACCAATTTTTAATGACAAGAATGTATCCTTTTGCTCCTTTAACTTGAATGGCTGGGGCTTTCACTTTATAGACATTTTTAGTTTCCTCGTTTTTTTTTCTCTCTAAAGTATTCTTTTTTATTATTCATTAAGTTTATTGGTACATTTTAGATATACAATACAATGACATTCATCATTGGAAATTTGTACCTTTACATGATATATCTTGGTTCTTATTTTTTTCCCCACTCCCCTGCCCTCCCTTCAACCCCTCCACCCCTCCCTATTCACAAAGACTTTGTTTCCATTTTTTCCTTTTCTCATATTTTTTCCTTTCCCTTCTTTCCTTTCCCCTACCCCTCCCACTTCCCCTTCCCCTTTAGACCTTTAGTTTCCTTTTTATATTACAAAGTAAGATCAGACTTGTTCCTCAATAAAATGATGTTAGTATAAAAGAGACAAAAGAAAAAAGATACAAATATGATACTAGTGTTTCACTACTTTTATTATCAATTTGTAGACTGAGAAATGAATTAGAGATGGAGTACATGTTGCTGCAGTCTGCTAAGGAAAAATCAGGCAAGTGCCTTTTTAGATCTGTCTTACTTCCTTTGCAGCATGGTATCTTGAGGTCTTGCTCCACTCTCTGCTCCTTCTCCACCCCTTGCACTTGTCTTACTCCTTTTCATCCTCCAAACTCAAGTTACGCCCATTTCTCTAGTGAAGTCTCCCTTGAGCTCCTCCCATGTGATTAGATGTTTCTGTCTCCATTGCAACTCCTACTTCCTCACCATCATTTTCTCATGATTTACTAGTAAATTTTTCCACCTAGCCAAGTGTCTGTAAAGCTAGGTGTTCAACAAATACTCAGTGATGATCTGAATGAATTAAAGAAGGAATACACCATTGTTTTTTTTTTTTTTGGTTACAGGGCTCAAACTCAGGACCTTACACTTGTGAGGCAGGTGGCAGCACCACTGAGCTAAATCCCTGGCCCTACACCGTTTTAAAAATTAATTTTACTGGTACATTTTAAGTATACAATACAGTTACATTCATCATTGGAAATTTGTAGCTTTACATAATCTCTCTTGGTTCTTATTTTTTCCTCATTCCCCTGCCCTCCCTTCAACCACTCCATCCCTCCTTATTTACAAAGACTTTGTTTCCATTTTTTCACTTTCACATATTAATTCCATTCCCTTCTTTCCTTTCTCCACCCCTCCCACTTCCCCTTCCCCTTTGGAGATTTTCTTCCTATTTTACATGATCTATTATACCTTTTAGTCCTTATTCACCCTTTCAGTTTCTCACACTAGAGAAACTATTCGGTATTTACACGTGTGTCCTATTTATTTCACTTGAGAGTATGGCCTCAATGTGCATCCATTTAGCTATAAATGTTTCCAGTTTCTCATTCTTTATGGCTGGGTAGTACTCCATTTTATTTTAAAACCACATTTTCTTTATCCAGTCTCCAGTTGATGGGCATTTGTGCTGTTTCCAAGTTTTAGCTATTACAAACTGTGCCACTATAAACATGGGTGCACATATATCACTATATATGCTTCTTTTAACTCTTATGGGAAGATACCCAGTAGGGAAAAAGCAGGGTCAAATGAGACCTCTAGCCCTAGTTCTTTGAGGCATCTCCATCCTGATTTCCACAATGGTTGCACCAGTCTATACTCCCACCAGCAGTGGAGCAGTGTTCCTTTTCCCCCACAGCCCCACCAGCATTTGTTATTGGTTAATTTCATGATAGCAGCCATTCTTTCTGGGGTAAGGTGGAATCTCAGTGTTGTTGTCATCTGCATCTCTCAAATGACCAGTGATGTTGAACATTTTTTCATATGTTTATTTGCTATTTCTACTTCTTTGTCTGAGAAATGTCTGTTCATTTCAGATGCCCATTTTTGGATTGGGTCTTTAAATTTGGGAGGTCTGATTTTTTTAAGTTCTTTATAGATTCGAGATAGACCTTCGTCTGAGGAACAGCTAGTGAAAATTTTTTTCTCACATTGTGGGTTGTCTCTTCACACGGTTGGTAGTTTCTCTTGCTGTGCAGAAGCTTATTTTTTTTGGTACCGGGGATGGAATTTGGGTCCTTGCACTTGCGAGGCATGCAGCCGAACAACTGAGCTAAATCCCTGGCCCCAGAAGCTTTTTAATAAGTAATTTTAATAAGAAGGAATACACCATTTTTGAATCAGATTATTTTAATCGGTGTGCTTGGGGTTCGAGTTATATTGTAGCTTATAATTATATCTAACCCACATAATATTGTCTATATTACACAATGATGTTCAGAAGAGCTGAGGTATTAAATACAGTAATATTTTATGTTTAAAAATACTTGTAGAATCATCTCAGAAAACTATAATTGATGAAGAACATCTTACTCTTACTGAGAAGGTTGAAAAAAAGAGATGTGAAATACTCAATAAATTGGATGAAATTCAAGCTCTTGAAAAACAAATTAAGACTACTTTGGTGCATACCAACATTTCAGATATCGTTGAGAGTAAAATTAAAAGCATAGAGGTATGCCATTTATCTATTTAAACATTTACATTGTTCTCTTGCTTGCAAACCTTGACAAATACATGAAGCAACTAGATTGTATTGGTGCATATTTTTCATTCAAAATGTTTGTAGTAGAAATATTAGAATAGTAAATATCTAGTTAAAAACAAAAGTTCAGATGACAAGAAAACCTGTAGATCTCTGGCAATAGTTGAATCCTGCAAATCTGTGCAGACTCTGATTAAGTGTAGCTTCTAGTTATATCATGTGTGATAGTGACTGTCTTCTTTATTTTCCCATGGTCATATAGTAACATATATTTTCCTAGCACTACTTTTAAAAATAAAAACAGAATAGTGAGAATTATATAGCATATATAAAGAGATGATGATCGAAATAGCCTAGGTTTTTAAAAAATTAAACAATATCTTGCCTCACTTATAACTGCCAATCGTTTTCAACATGTTAGATATCTGGAAAAATAAATCTTTATACTACTTTCCTATCACTACTTACAATACTCTCGGAATTTCTCATTCACATTATTAGCTACATTTTCCAAGTTACAATAATAATACTCTTAGTATTTTGATTGTGCTTACAATGAATTTATTAATTCATTTGAAAGAAAGTGATAGCCTTACAATATTAACATTACTATCAGGGATCATTTTATTACTTTTTTCTGGTATTTAAATTTTTAAGTTTTGGCAAATAATACTTAACATAAAACTTATTATTTTAACTATTTTAATTGTGTAGTGAAGGGATTAAATATATTCACTCAGTTGAGCAATGATTATCACAATCCATTCTTATATCTCTTTTGATCTTGCAGAACCAAATACCTGCACATGTTAAACATGATCATTTATCTTTAGTATGTTATTTCTATGTCTTGGCCTTAAATAATTGCTATATTTATTTGCACATATTTGTAAGGTCTGTTATTATTATAAAAGAAAAATTTCAAAAATTTTACCTTACCTTTGGTAAGCAATTATTGTTGGTATATATGTTACTTAGTGATACAGGAATACACTGGAGATATTGTGGATTTGGTTTCAGACCACCACAGTAAAGGTAATATTGCATTAAAGTGAGTCCCAGGAGTTTTTTTCATTTTCCAGTGTACATAAAAGTTATGTCTATACTGTGTTTTAGTATATTAAATGTGTGACAGCATTGTCTCAAAACTGTACCTTAGTTAAAAATGATCTATTGCTAAAAATGCTAATGATCATTTGAGCTGTTGAAAAAAATAGTGTTAATAAATTTGCTTGACCCAGGATTATCATAAACCAATTTGTAAAAAAAAAAAAATGTTATCTATGAAATGTGATAAAGCCAACTGTAATAAAATGAAGCATGCCTGCAATCATTCATTCATACAGTATTGTTTCCAGCCATTAAAAAGTGAGATTCTATTCCACTCTAGAATTTCTTTAATTTTTAAAAAATCTTTTGAAGCGACAAACTTTACCTCTTTACCTCTTCAATTTTTGACCCAGAGACAAATTTATCTTTCTCGTTATTTATCCTTCATTTCATTCTTTGTTTATTCATCTTTTAAATGATGTCATATTGAATACTCTTAAAGACATAATATTCACATTATACTTTCATTCCATAAATAGTGAACAGTAGTTAACAAATATTCTTAACAATCATCTTGCTTTTAAAACCATACCCCCTTCAGAATGAAGTTATAAAACTGGAAACAAAAAATAGTATTCTACAGAAGAAAATACAAGTAAGTTTTATTTTCTATGTGATTCAGAGTTTATCTTTAGAAACATTTCCTGTAGTGCTTGCTTATACTGTGTCATAACCCAATTAAGAATGCATGCATTATTTTTCTAAATAATAAATTTCTGTAATGGTTGGAATATCTGGGTATGCAGATATTCACTTAAAACTAGGCATTTGCAAGCTCATGTAGTAGTAAAAATAACTCTTGAGTTTTAATGGTGGAATATGCCAACCATAAATATTTTTGTGACTCATCCATGCATTACCATTTGATGTATTGAGTTTATTGATGACAAAGAATCTAATGAACTGGCTGTCATAGCAACTTTGTAGGTACCTCCTCCAAAATATATTATAGTTTGCTTCTAGTATATGTGCAAATTAGAAATGATAATCTATCTAGAAAGGCTCCAGATAAGATAATCCAGAAATGATAATCTATCTACAATCAAACTTATTGCTACTATAAATGATCAAAGAAGTTTTCATTTTTTGTAGGTCATTGGAAACAATGTGAAGCAGATCGTGAAAAAGAGTGAAATCAGTAAGGAAGAGCAGCAGTAAGTCTTTATATCATGACAAAATGATATGCTACATCTTTGAACCATTATGATTTTAGTTTAGTGCATGGTGAGAGGTATGGTTCTAAGGTCAATCTCCACTTGTGGAAAGCCAATTTTCCCAGAACTATTTATTAAAGAAGGTATCTTTCTTCTAGTGAAAGTGTTTGGCCCTTTTGTCAAAGATAAGGTGGCAGAGGAGTTTTTTCTGTATCTTCTGTTCTGTTCCATTGATCCATAAGTCTGTTTTTTGCCAGTACCATGCTGGGGTTTTTTTTGTTTTTTGTTTATTTTTATCACAGTAGCTTTGAGTATAACTTCAACTCTGGTATTGTGATGCCTCCTTCCTAAATATTAAAGCAGACACATTTAATCTGCTGGAGTATAAAATAGGTAAAACTCTAGAAGATGTAAGTGTAGGCAAAGACTTTATGAACACAATCCTGATTGCACAGGAGACATTTCAAAGAATCAACAGCTGGGATCTCATCATATTGAAAGCTTTTGTGCAACAAAAGAAACCACCAACAGAGTGAAGAGACAGAATGGGAAAAAATTTTACTGGCTATTCTTCAAACAAGGGACTAATACCTAGAATATATAAGAACTCAAAAAAAAAATCAGATGGCCCAAATTTAGAGACCCAAAGATGGGCATCTGAAGTGAATATGCACTTCTCAGATGAAGAAGTACAAACAGCAAATAAATATATGAAAAAATATTCAACATCACTGATCATTCAAGAAATCCAAATTAAAACAACACCGAGATTCCATCTCATTCCAGAAAGAATGGCTATCATCAGGAAATCAACCAATAACAAATGGTGATGAGGCTGTGGGGAGAAAGAAACCCTTCTCCACATTGGTGGGAGTGTAAATTGGTGCAACCAATATGGAAATCAGTATGGAGATTCTTTTTTGTTATTGTTGTTCTTTTATTGGTATATTTTAGGTACACAGTTCATTTACATTTATCATTGGGTGTTTGTACCTGTACATTATATATCTTGGTTCTTATTTTTTTCCCCATTACCTGTGCGCCCTTCCCCCCCACCCTTCCCTATTTACATAGATTTCATTTCCTTTTTTTTTTTTCTTTTCTCATAGTTTTTCCTTTCCCTCCTTTCCTTTCCCTTTCCCCTCCCTTCACTCCTTTGTCTTTGGACCTTTTTTCCTATTTCAAATTATCAATTATTCATTTTAATCATTTTAACCCTTGTTTACACTATCAGTTTCTCACACTAGAGAAACTATTCAGTATTTACACATGTGTGTCCTATTTATTTCACTTAAGAGTATGGCCTCGATGTGCATCCATTTAGCTATAAATGACTCTAGTGTTTCATTCTTTATGGCTGAGTAGTACTCCATTTTATTAAAAAACCACATTTTCTTTATCCAGTTAGTATGGAGATTCTTAAAAAAACTGACACTAGAAGTTACAGTTGACCCAACTATTGGTATCTTTCCAAAAGTGTTAAAAAAGCATCATGCCACAGCGATATATGCACACCCATGTTTATAGCAGAATAATTTGTAATAGTTAAACCTTGAAAACAGCCCAGATCCCCATCATTGGATAAACGGATAAAGAAAATGTGATTTTTATACACAATGGAGTACTACTCTGTCATAAAGAAGAATAAAATTGAGACTTTTTAGGTAAATGGATGCATTTTGAGACCACATTTTTAAATATTGCAGTTTCTCTTGTGAGAAACCAAAAGTTTTCCACAAATAAGGACCAAAATGGATGATAGATATTGGGAAGTAGGAAGAAAATATTCTAATGGAAAGGGGAGAACAAAGGAGGTGGGAGGGAGAATAGAAGAAAGGGGAAAGAAAAAAAAGAGAATAAAAAAAATAAAAACCAAAAATATTTCCATGTACATGTCTGCTTAATACTTCCCCCACTTTCACCCCAGGACACAGCACAATGCCTTACCTACAGTCAAAATCTGATATATAGGGCTAGGGATTTAGCTCAGTGGTGCTGCCACATGCCTCGCAAGCACAAGGTCCTGCGTTCGATCCCCAGTACCAAAAAAAAAAAAATCTGAATAAACATCAAATAAAGTATCTGTTCACCTATCTACTTATTTCTAGTGATATAAATCCAGTTATAGTCCTTTCTGTAGTTTTTCCCCCCCTTTATCGTGGCTTCTTATTTCCATAACCTAGTGCCATACTTCTTTTCTATTTTTGGTACCGGGGATTGAACTCTGGTCCTTGCACTTGCGCAGCAGGCAACAAAACTACTGAGCTAAATCCCTGGCTGGTGCATACATACATTCTTATGTATATATGAGTTCGTTTTGTTTTTGCTTCAGTGAAATTGTAAGCGCTCATAATTTTAGAATGTTATCAGTAGGAAAAAAGTACTTACTAAATACCTTTAAAAATAAACAGTTAAGAAAAATAATATAATTGGTTTATATTAATTTTCTTTCTCAAGTAAAGGGTCCATAAACAATTCAACCTGAGATACACACATACATGTTTTTCCAAAAAAGACAATATTTCTAGGAAACATAAAAAGTGACCACACAATCACAGAATTTTTGCAAATAATATGTTTAAAAAAGAAAGTCCAAATTCCCAGTGTTCTGTTTATTACAAATTAAAATGCAAGAAGATCCTTTGAGCCCTCTGTTAGAACTGCCTGGTTCACTTCCTAAACCAAGTAAAATATTTGATATGGATTCATTTTTTTAAATACAAGAGTACAGTATTTCAAAATTATTTTTTCTAGTGGTCATACCTAATTATGCCTGTTTAATAAAAATAAGTGCTTCTATATAGAAATGCACAGAATTCCAAAATAGGAATAGATTCCTAATTTATGGAAAATCACAGCAGTAATCTGATTATGTAACAATGAACAGAAGAAAGAAAAACCAGGATGTTTTCCAAGAATTCTCATTTGAACAAGAAACTTTCCTAGCAAACTCTAATAATCATTTTTGTGTAACATGTGTTTCAGTGAAAGGGCACCTGTTTTATAATTACTTTGACCAAAATTCTTAAGTAGATGATGATGAGACAGGAAGAGCTCAGGGTTGCTAATGTAGAGGCTAAGATGTTGATATAACCAATAATAAAAAAGAAACTGGAAAAAAAAAGAAACCGGAAATGGGTGCTAACATAAGAGAAAGAATGTGTTCTATTTTTGGCAGCACTTGGTTTCAAATTTGGTGAAACACTTCTAGGATGTGGAGAGGTACTAAACTAGAGAAGACTGACAAATTAGGTTCCTAGAGGTAAGCTATGTTTATGGTAGCACCTTAAAGTCTAAAAATTGATCTGCTACCTGAGTAAAATGTAGAAGGACCAACAGTGATCGTTGGAAATACCTAGAGTTCTCAAGCTAAAGGATGAGGAACCTATACAAGATAAGAAAGAACACAAAGAAAGAAAATTTTGAGGTGTGCATCTCACAGAGTGAATGGAAACAGGGTTACCAAGCACTTCAAATACTTGGGACAAAGGTGAGGCTTGATCATTTGGACAATGAGAAAAGTTACATAACAGGACACAAGAGTCCAAGTGAAAACTTTAAAAACAATGAAAGATGTTTAATACTGCAACTTTTTGAAAGTTAGTAAGTGACATCTGCTGATGATTGTCCAAAGTCCATAAAATAATTCCCTATGACACTGTCATGAACATACTTCTTAATTTTCAAACATCTTGAATTTATCTCAAACCTTGTGCTTCATGCTATAAATAACTATTATTTGTTGAAGTAAGCTTTCTGCATATAATTCATTCGTGCTATTTTGTAATTAACCTAAAATATTCCAGGTATAATAAGTGGCTCAAAAAAAATATGTAACAATATTATGCTTTTCTCAAAACCATTCACTCAAATCTAGATTTGACACAACAGACCTTTGAAATACTCATACTTTTGAGCACTAACTTTAAATATATATGGTATATGTCTTCTTGTGTTTAAAATTAGTTAGCCTAAGATTTAAACATCAAAATGCACACATTATTTAGCAATGTAGCAATAAATTCACTGGAAAAAGCTAAAAAGTTGGGGTGAATTCTCATATGAAGGGATCAGGGAAATGGGGGTTATATGGCTGTGGTGGGTTTCTTTTCTCAAATGACATGATATCTAGTGATGTTAAATCTTTGGAAAACCCTTTAAATATATTACTTTAAAGTCTTAAGACAGTAAATTTTTCATCCATATTATCTGTTGCATAATTTTATACTTTATACAGTTATTTTCCTTGAAGTTGGTGCTATAGTTCAAATCTCAGGATCTGGCATGATTGGGAGCAGTAGAAAACCGTGATGGTTTAAAGATAGAAAGGCTTATTTGTATCAATAGGGAAAAGAGTTTTAGATGATGGTGGCCTGCTCTCAGAGGTATCCCTAATTCTCCTGTGGTGATTTTCCTCCTGGGGTTTTAGTATGGCTGTCTTCAAGTGTGAGGTCCATGATCCAAGGAGCAAGAGAGCAACAGAGAAAGATAAATTTTAGCAGGCCTGGGAGGCTTATTTGCTTCCTTTAGGAAGGGCAGCCTTTGCCAGGGACTCCCACCTATACCTCACTGGCAGGACCAGATTCCAGAGCTACTCTTTAGCTGTGAGGGAGGTCAGAAGACAGAACATTTCACTTTCTCATTTAAATGGCAGAGAAACGCAAGGGAGAAAAGTACTAGAATTGGTGCTAAATGACCCATCCAGGGAGCCCAGATTCTCGGGTTCTTTAATCCTGCCACCTAGGGAAATAGTACAGTTGCATGTACACAGCTTGGAGGCCCCTTCTATATCCTCAATAATGGAAATGACCTGCTTCTGCTGCCATACAACACAGTCAGGAAAAAGAGGCCGGCATGCATCCAAATACCAGAAAAGCTTTGCTCTATTCAAAGCCCAAATTCTACTGACATATGCATTAAACAAAAGTAGATCATTGCGATGTTTCACCAGTTCAGGGGTAAATGTGCCTTAAAATGGATGTTTATATTTCTTTTTCTTTAATGTATTTTTCTTCATACATTTTGTTTGTGTCTTATATATTTTAAGGAATCTTTGGGAATTTATTACAAAATTTCCACAAGGAACAAAAAATGACTCTCAAAGGACTGAAGAAATGACCTATGAAAACTGACAACTGGCCTTGTACATAGCGTGGATGTCTACAGATGTATAAATTAACCAAGATCTATTACATTTTGTGAACTTCAACCCTATTAATGTGTAATGCAACCTACTCCAATAATTGAGAAAATACATGTACAAATATGATTTGTTTCACATTTATGTATATGTTCATAACTATATTAGTTTTGTTTTTATTTAGTAACTTTCAACTGAAAGTACTTCTGCATATTTAATAAGAATAACAAATTAGCTCTATTATAATACAGATTGATTTTACATACTTACAAACAGGTTTCTATATATGCATTTAATAAAATTTAGGAATGGACTAACTAGTATCATTTAATTACGTAGTCATTACTGACTGGAAATGGTCACTGCACTACAAATGCTACATTTGTGTTGTGTTTGCACTGAACTTATCTCAGCTGACTGGGCTCCTCATGACAACCTTGTAACTTGTGTAGGTTTCTTTATCTCCACTTTGCCTTTAGTGTAAGTAGGTAGAATAAGTGCAGGTTTGATTCCTTAGGACATCAATCCATAGGGGGACTTTGAAGATCCAGTGTAAATGATGAAATACAAATATGAGACATTCAGTCTTGACTTGGAATATTAGAATAGTAGAGTTGAGAGAGGTGGGGGAGGGGAGGAAGAGAGAGAGGAGAAGGACAGGGGAGGGAGATAGTGGAGACAGAGGAGAAGGAAAGGAGAGAAGGAGAAGAAAGGGAGGGAGGGAAAGCAGGCAGGAAGGAGAGGATTATTGCCAGGGACTTGTGTTATACTCAGGTCTCTTTAAGAGCTATTAGCTCCTCCTGAGACATGATTCATTCTGCTTTTAGTGGTAATATGGTAGCAGCTACTTAAAGCTTTTGCCATATACAGAAATAACCTGGGCTTTAATTTTTTTTTTGGGTTCTCTATGACTTAGCCATTTCCTATTGATTTGCATATCTATTTGCATTCAGTAGAATCCTGTTAGAATGACTTCATGTTTCTGGTCACACAGGGAAGAGAATTAAGAGTGTGACATGGTGAGGTGCTTAAGGCCTCTATTATGGTTTAGATCTAAAGTATTCCCCCACCAAAGACTCATATATTCAGAAGTGGAGATTTTGGAAGATGAGATTATGGTTGCCTCTATACTCATTTGTGGATTAGTCTTGATGGGCTCATAGTTGAACATGTTGTCAGGAGGTGGGCCCTGGTTGGAAAAGGTCCATCACTCTTGTTATGACCTGGAAGAGTGCATTCTTATGCTTCTTTCTTTTCTCTCTCCTTCTTGGCTGCCATGGGTTTAGCAGCTTTCCTGAGCCAGGCCCTTCTGCCATGACATTTCTCTCTTGGAGTCAGTCACAAGCCAATAAGGCTCTCCTTCTTTAGTTGCAGTTGTTAAGTATTTTGTCCCAGTGGAAGAAAAGTAACTAATACAGAAAATTGGTTTTAGAAAAGCGCAATCACTGCTGTGACTGTACCTGACCATTGCCTTTGGAAGTGTTTTATGAGTGGAATTTCAAAGTTTAAAATACTAGAACGGTGTAAGCAGAGCTTGATGAATGATTTTGGATGGAGCTCAGAGGACTAGAATGCTGGCAGGAAGGTGGGAGCAAAGGCCAGGAGCATGAGGTTCCAGACAGGAATGAGGACTCTACTGAAAATTGGACTGGAGACATTCAAGTTACATTTTGGCAGATAACATTTTGCTCATGTTTTAAGGCTTTGTGTGACATTGAATTTAAAAGTGAAGAATAATTAATTTAGTGGAGGAGATTTCAAGGCATTCCATTGTTCAAGCTGTGGTGGTGTTGGCTGCTTAAACCATATTAACAGTGAGAGCCAGGAGCAAAAGAAGAGCTGAAAGATGTGAATCATTTGCAGCCTGGCCAGAAGGACAACCCTTGTGAAGTTGGGGTCAAGGAGAGTGTATTACTGTAAAGATTAGTGCTATGTACTTTGCATCTGGACATTAGGAAAGACAGCTTGAGGGCATCTCACAAATTGGCAAAACTCTACTTACCACAGTCTCAAAGAGTATAAAGAGTACACTCTTCTGAAAGATTTTGTTCTGAGAAGAGAGCCCCAGGGCACCCTGCTCACTCAAATCTGCCTAGGGAACTGTTCAGACATTGAGGCACTAGAGGCTGCTGCAGCCATGGTCCTCTAGGGCTCACCCACTGTTTCCACTGGTAGCAGATCTTAGTGTCATCCATGTTTGCTCGTTTTATAGGCAACCAGAATGTCAAAATTGTAGGATCTGGGAGGCTTCCACCCAGATTTTGGAAGATAGCATGAGAGGCCAGGCAAAAAATGTATTTCAGGGACACAGTTCCTGCCAGCAGTGCCTGCAGGGTGATGCATAAAGATGTGAGTGAAGCCAAAGCTGTAGTGGAGACCCCAGGACATTGGAGATGGAAAGTTGAAGTTGGCCATGGAAAGTTGCAGTCAGGCATCAGAGTCATCCCAAGAGAGTGGCCATGTGGGCTGCCCAAGCCCTTTGGAGATTGCTTTTCACCACCATATGCCTTGTGTGCTGGGCATGGAGCAACAAGATTTAATGTTTTCCCTGCTGGGTTTTGGTCTTACTTTACTTTGTTTTTCCCTTTCAGAATGGAAATGTTTATCCCGTGGCAGTCTATGTTGGAAATATTTAACCTTGTTTTTGATTTTTATAGGGCCTCATAGCTAAGAGCATTAAGTTTGTACTTGGACTTTTGAGCAATACTGGAACTCTTAAGACTCTGGCAACTCTTGGAGATAGACTGAATGCATTTTGTATAATGAGATGGACTTGGCCTTTTGAGGACCAACAGCAGAATGTTATGGTTTAAATCTAAAATGTCTCTCCAGGCCAGGTGTGGTTGCACAATTCCGGTACTTGAGAAGGTGAAGCAGGAGGGTGATGCAGTATCACTACAAGGTCAAGAGCAGCCTGAACTATATATAGTGTGACCCTATCTCAAAAACCAAATAAAACAAAGAAAAAGTATCTGCAAATGTATTATTTGTCCAGAGGTGGGGCTTCTGGAAGATTATTGGACCATGGGGACACTATCAATGGATTAATCATTTATGAGTTTATGGCTGAATGTGCTTTTAGGGGGTGGGCTCAGCTGGGGGCAATATATCCCTGGGTGTGACCTAGAAGGATTTATGTTTGTCCCTGACTTTGTCTTTTCTATTTCCTGGCTGCCATGAGGTGAGGAGCTTTGCTTCATCATTCCTTTTCATGTCCTTTCTGTTGAGCCAGTTGATTGTCAGTGGAACCCTCTGAAATCATGAGCCAAAATAAGCCTCTCCTCCTTTAAATTGTGAATGTCAGGTATTTTGTCCCAGCAATGGAAATACGACTAATATACCCCCATAAGTGACATAACTAGGAGTGGAACCCAGGTTTGGCTGGCTTAATTCCTAAACTCTTAATAATTCACCCTACGGTGACTTTTATATGCACTGTCGTAAAGATAAGGGGAAATGAATTTATAAATTGTCAGAGAGTGGCAGAAAGACCAATAGAATTAAAAACACACAGAGCAAGTACTATTTTCTTGCCAAGCAAGGGAGAGTCATCCACTCAACCAGTTCAGGAAGTCTCCAATTTGAAAGTAAAGAGCTGAATACAGAGGCAAAGGGAATGTGGTATTCCACATTAAGGGAACTTTAGGCATCATGTTCTCAATGGACATGGTGAGGATGAGAAGATTTAAAGGTCCTTTTAAAAAAATTGGCCATTACTCTTGTTTATTCTGAAACCTATTTTTTAAAAAAAGAAATAAGAAGTGTGTTGCAATATAGCTTTTTCTAGATCAAAGTCTTGTAGCAGATTGTGTGATACTTGCTTCCTTCAGACTGGTAAATTCTTCCTTTTAAGGCAAATAAAGAATCCTCCCATCCATCCTTATATTCATTTATTATATCATTATATGTATACATTTATTATATCAGAATTAAAGCATATTTGAGATAGTTGGCCCATTATAGGGAGTAAAGAAATTTATAACACATGGTACCAATCCTCAGGACATTCACTGATTTTTGTATGACAAGAATAACAACAACAGAGAAAGTACACATGCTAGATGTGGGTAGGTGAATTTCCCCTTGACTGTAAACTGATAAGAACATTTTGGAAAATAATGTGGCATCAAGTGGTGTGTCTCACTGAATGTCTGTATGTCCCCGTATGTCCCTGCCACCCTTGTTGAATTTGAATAGGATCATGTAAGTTCTTTGGGGAAAAAAACCAATGTGCTCTTCTAGAGCAAGTGGCTCATTTGTTAAAGGAAATGAAATGGAATAGAGTCAGAAATTTGGACCTCTCAGTGTCAGAGATATCGACTGCTTTGAATCTCCAAATTTAAGAGATGAGATTTAATAAAATCTATACTCTGATGAAATGTCTGAAAGTAAAGGGCAGATTCTAGGGGTGGCATTTCTACTTAAGTCCCATAGCTACAGGGAAGATGTCCTTGAATCAAGAGTGTGTGATGCAGCCCAGAGGTGAGAAAGCAAATAAAAAGACCTGGAAGTATCACTGAGCAAATTGGACACATGATACCATCTGGAAGAAAATAAAATGGACGCCTATTAAGACTTGAGGGAATTTTATGGAAAATGGATTCAGGAACCTCAGATAAGAGAGCCCATTACTGTTTAAAACATAGAACAGCCCCCTATGCCCTGACTGTCCATGTAGAGGGAAAGAAAAGAAGCTGAGAAACTTGTGCATTTCCCAAGGGGGCATCTTTCCCAAACCACTGTGTGTATGTCCCAGGGGAGAACAAAGAGGGCCAGCCAGGGAAAAGGACAAGGAACAGAGCTCCATTCAGGATGCAGAAGCAGGAGGGGTCTTGATAGTATCTTCCCTGGAGGATTTTAGAGATGCTACAGACCAGGTGCTCCTGAGTATGCTTCCTCTTACCCTGCAATCTGCCTGGTTCTCAGTGGGTGGGGAAAGGCCACTTAGTATCCCTCAGGGATCCTGGATAATGATCTGATGTCCTGACTGGATCAGAGTCCGTCTCCCCTAGAAATGATGGGAATGTTTTCTATGAAGAAAAAAGGGAGCAGAATGATATCATTGACCAGAAGTGTAGACCATGAAGACCTTTCCTTGTGCAAATGGTGGAAATCTTATTATGCAAGTGGTGAGGCTTAAAGGACTTTGGGCCTCAGGAGAATCTGGGTTCTCAGCACTGTGAACATACAGTATGAGTAAAGTGCAATCTTGATTATTCCAGGCCTGGGGCTGTTAAGGGTAATTGGTTACTGCAGCACAGCTCAGTTTCACCTGACCTACTGTAGATGTTTATTAGCTACTTACCCTATGCTAGACACTATTCTGTGTGCTTTACCTGTTTTCATTCATCATATTCTCACATGACTTCACAGAGTAGGTTACAGTTATTTGCTTATAAATAAGGAAACTTATTATTTAAAATGTTTCAAAATTTAAATCAACTAACTTCCTAAAGAAATGAATGAAATAACCTATTCGGAGGCTCTGTCATAAATGTTAGGAAAGTCAAAGTGGATTTGGAGAATTCATTAATAAAGTCCATCCGGGAGGAGGATTAGAAAAGCTGAACAAACTGAGTTTTGGAAGATGAGTCTCAGAAAATGAATAGCTATGATGGGAATGGTGTCACCAGATAGAGGAAGCAGTGTGAGGAAGCAAGCAATTTGTCATTGGCTCAGGTAGTGGTGATGGTGGTGATAGCAGGGGTGTTGATAGTGATGGCGGTGAGAGGTGGTGGTGGTGGTGGGAATGTGTTGGTGATGGGGGAGGCAATGTGATGATGAAGGAGGTGATGGATGTGGTGATTGTATGTGCGTCTGTGTGTGGAGCTGTGTGTGTCTTCAGGTACTGGTAGCACGAGCAGATGCCAGGATGGAATCATAACACAGTAGCCCATCACAAGGCTTTGCACAGCACAGAGATCCATGTGATATTGAGGAAGATCACTCTAGCAGTATGGTAAACAAAGGGTTGGAAGAGGCAAAGCTAGAGACAGGGACACTGATAGGAGATGACTGTTGTGGTTCAGGCTGAAGAACGAGGATTTGAAACATGGGCCAGCAGTGGGAGGTATGGAGGAGCAATCGGATGTAAGAGTTCAGAGTCATTTTGAAGGGGACAGAATGAGGGTAGGCAGGGCAGCAGGAGATTGCAAGGCCTCCCAGGTTTTGACCCTAGATGGCTAGTTAGGTGGAGCTGCTACTTAAGTGAGGACACAGGGAGAGGAAAGATGTGGAAGTGATGGTTAGTTCAGTTCCAAATAAACAGAATTTCAGAGTCCCTGGGAATCCTGTGCAGATGCAGATACCTGGTGAGGGTGTGTACAGGAACCAGGACTGGGGAAATGTGGACATTTGAGAGTCCCTGGCAGAGGGTGGAAGTTGAAACCATGAGGATGAGTAAACAACCTGTGGAGGGAATGATGGTAAACATGTTGGGAGACTGAGGACAGGCCCCTGGGCACAAGCATGCCCATGGCACCTCTTTTTAACACACGCTTGCTAGAGTTATCATTTCTAACTTATTCATTCCCTCAACAAGTACCTGTTGAGGACCTACTATGGCTGGGCGTTAGTCTAAGAAATAAAAAGAGACCAGCAAATTCCAAATACACGGTAATCCAGAGTCCTAGGGACTGCATAGGAAACCAGTAAGTTGGTAAATATATCATATGGTGGTGAATGCTGCTGGTAGAAATAAAGTAAAGGACAGAGGAGAGGGCTTATGGGGGATGATGAGGACATTGTTCTCCATCCTGCGGGGGCAGTTCTCCTCCTGACATGGTATCAGAACAGGACCTGAAGGAGGAGAGGGAAGTCATGCAGATGGAAGGGCTCCAGGCAGAGAGCAGTTGCTAAGGCTCTGGGATCTGAGGTGGTGCCTGAAGCCTAGGAGGGATGTATTGACTGAGCAAGAGGAGTGAGCAAGGGGAGGATACCTAGGAGATGGTGGGTAGTTTCTGTTTAGGGCAAGCATAGCCTGGAGGGATTTGAGCACAGGAGCGAACACCAGCCTGTCTCCAGGGCTGGAATGGGTCAGCTTGTTTGGGTCATAGTGCCCAGCTCAGGGATTACATCAAATGCTAGTTTACTCTAGGTGTTGGTGTGGTGGCATCATGTAGATGCAGTTCACAACCACACTTGGTTCATTTTAATTAAGATTACTTTCCCTCTTATTGGGAGCCTCATCCAGTCATCTGAAGGCCATCATGACAACAGCAGGCCATCTGCCTCAGCATCCACTCCTGCCTGAGCTGCTAGCCAGGTGGCCCACTCTACAGATTTCAGATTTGCCAGAATCCATGTGTGAGACAGTTCCTTAAAATTTTCCCTTCCTTCCTTCCTTCCTTCCTTCCTTCCTTCCTTCCTTCCTTCCTTCCTTCCTTCCTTCCTTCCTTCCTTCTTTCCTTCTTTCCTTCTTTCCTTCTTTCCTCCCTCCTTCCCTCCCTTTTAAAAATTCCCTTTCCATCTCCTAATGGTGCTTTCCTCTGGAAGCCCTGTCTGACACAGGACAGAATCCTTCATTTCATCTGGGGACCCAAGGTGACAGGGTCTCCCAGGAATCCAGGTGAAAGATGATGGTGCCATGAGTCAGGCGGGCCCTTGGGAATGACGAGAAGTGGCCAGAGGGGCTGATAATATTGGGCGGAGGGGGCCGGGAGTTGAAGGTGGAAACAGCAGGATTTACTAATGGTTAGGACATGAGGCAAGAGGTAGCGCAAGGAACCAAGGGTACCCTGGGGCATTTCATTTGAGGAACTGAACTGGAGCCCACTATGGGGGATAGTGGGAGAAGTGAGGTGGAAGGAAGTCATGAGTTTTTAGTTAATGTGTAAGGATTCTTATTCACCCTTTTAAAATTATATTTTATTTTACAATTTTAATTTTTTACTCATTACAAGATTGATCATGTAAAAATATTTAGTCAAACTCATTTAAAGCCAAGCACAGTTGTAAATGGAAATATAACAGGAAGACAATCCATAGCTAACTTAAAAATAACCTGCCGTTGAGGTCAACTCTTCCATTTTAGTGGAAATCCCTTTGAAGTTCGTATTTTTAAATAACATTTGTATCTATGTTTTATGTATCAGTAGGACTCTGATCATAGTGTCTGATGTACTCACAATCTCATAAAAGGATAGGATTGATGAAGTTCCAGATTAACTTCTCTTAAACTGCTAAACCTGTTTCAATGTCACAGAAATACAAACACTATTTTAAATTTATTTAGATTTTTTTCCTAAAATCAAGAATCTTAAAATATGTCAGCTATTTCCTTTCCCCTTCTGTGTGTTTTCACTCTCTGGCTATCCTTTTATGCCAGGTCTTCCCATTTTATGGTCTTCCTGTTGTAACTCTTGGCAGCTGGCACAAGTACTTTGGATGGCATTCAGCAGCTATAAAGAACTGATATCTTTTTGGAAGAAGACAATTGGCTTCAAATTTCTTAAGTAATTTTGAACTTATTTATCTAGCAATAATGCATAAGGTATATACTACTACTGTTACATTATTTTTTAACAGCTAGAAAGATAAAGTTATAATATCAATAATTTTATTTATTTATTTTAAAACTTTTTCTTATTAGTACATATTTATCATACATACTGATCACATTCATCATAGGGAATTTGTACCTGTGCATACTATATCTTAATTCTTTTTTTTTCTATTCCCCTCCCTTCCCTTCAACCCTTCTTTCTCTCCCCATTTATGAAAGCTTTGTTTCCATTTTTTTCCTTCCATTTTCATTTTTTTCTTCATTGTCTTTTCCTAGAATACCCTTCAGAATTTTGGAGTGCTGGTTTGGTGGTCATGAATTTCTTCAGATGCTCTTTATCATGGAAGTATCTTATTTCTGCATCAATTTGAAAGATAATTTTATGGGGTACATCAGTCTGGGTTGGAGGTGGTTTTCTTTTAGGGCTTGAAATACTTCACTCCAAGCTCTCCTTGGCCTACAGGTTTGTGTTGAGAAGTCTTCTGTGATTCTGATGGATTTTCCTTTTTAGATAATTTGTTTCTTTTCTCTAACAGCTTTTAATATTCTGTTCTTATGTTGAACTTCTAGAATCTTTATTACATGCTTAGGGGTAGTTGTTTTCTGACTATGACTATTTGGAGTTCTAGATGCCTCACTTATCACTATATCAAGTTATTTTTTCATACTTGGAAAGTTTTCTGCTATTACTTCTGTGAACAGGGTTTTTATGCCCTTTGTGCTATCTTCTGATTCTTTATTAATTCCAGTTAATCTTATGTTAGTCTTCTTTGCATTGTCTAGCAGCTGTTGGATTGAGTTTTTGCGATCTCTTGCTATTCTTAAGAGGTCTTTCATTTGATGATCACCAACCCTGTCTTCTAGATCTGATATTTTACCTTCATATTGGTTAACTCCTCTGTGAGTACATTCAGTAGGCTTTTAATCTCCTGGATTTCTACTTGAGTTTGTTTTATGGAATCCAGTTCTTTTCTATAATGGGCATTCATGGTTTCTATGTCTTTCCTAATCTCCTCTATTTTTTTTTTTTTAAATCTGGGTCTACTCTAGATTCACTAATCATATCCTTCATTTTAGTCATCATTTCTTTAATTATCTCTGTTTTGTTTTTGTCAAGAGACTTATTGATCTGTTTTCTTACTTCCACTGCCACCATTTCATAAAATACAGCTGGGAGATTTTTTTACTTCTTCTACCTCACTACCCCATTGATTGGACTTGGTTGAGTAGAGGATTATGGGTTGCATCTTGTTTATGTGTTTTTCTTTATTTTGCTTATTTGTTTTCTACGTTGAGGTTTGTAAATTGCTTATGGTAGGTAGCTTTATTACTAGTATTGAGGCCTCTTTAGGAAATTACTACTTTTTAGAGATATCTTCTAGCTGTATATGGCTTTTGGCTTTTGAGTCTGTCCTAAGATCCTGCTTCTTGATTTATTAAGGATGAAAGGTTGCTGCCTGTTTGGTCTAGCACCCAGTTTTTCGGTACTGGGCTATAGTATCGTTTATGGCCTCCAGACACTCTAGGTATCGGCATACAGGGAAGACCAATTGATTACAACAACTATGTCACCTTAGCTAAAGTAGTACCATCAGTAATAACAATAACATCAACCACAGACAAGAAAATGACAAACTGTGATAACTAATAATTTGCCATCTTTAATCATAGGTACAAGATTTACATTATATAACAAAATATAAGACAAATCAGAAAATTATATACAATAAGTATCCACATAACAGAGTCATTTTATCCTAGGAGGAGAAAATTTACAAGGGATAAGAAGAAAATACAGTATTACACATGGGAACTCTGGCTCAGCCATCGATAGCTGAAGACCCAAGGGTCCACAGTGTCTAACAGGTGAATCCAAGTCCTGTCCTGCTACTGAAATCATATCCCATATATCACCCCTGAATGTCTCTGACAAAGGATGATGCCATAGGCCAGTAATTAAAAATAAGAGATCTTCTGACCTTCACCCCTTAGGGGTCATCTGCAGCCCCCACCCCATGCATTCACTTCTACCCTCCTGCTGACCAGCACAGCTTTGCAGAAAGTACATGACTAGAAAGGCCATCTGTGAGTAGCTATTCCTACTCTTCAAATGCAATGTCACCCTCTCATACATTTATCAAATGACAGACACAATGACAGCACTGAGCTGTGCTTGCTGTTCTGATGGGCCTGAGAAGGGGCTATGGTCATCCTTGCTCCACAGAGCAGAACAGTGAGTCACAGAGTGGAAAATATGCCTTGGTTCATAAGACGTTAAAGGGAAGGCCATGCGCTCTGCCCCTGGCTCCTGCTTCAAAGTACATCATATCACATGTGGTCTTTGGAGGCAACTGTTACTTTACATAGCCTCTATGAAAATGTGTTTGTGTGACTATTAGGACTCTTTTGTATGTTTATGTCTGGGGATTAAACTCCACACTGAGCTACATTCCTGGCCCTTTTTGATGCTTAATTTTGAGACAGAGTCTCCCCAAATTATCCAGAAGGGACTCACACTTGCAACTTTTTTGCCTTAGCCTCCCTCAGTGCTGGAATTACAGGCATGTGCCATCACACTCTGCTCTCCACTTGAAATTCTGAAAAATACTTAACAAGGTAAAAATGTAGAAAGAATGTTCATAATTCTGTATATTCAGAAGCTATTAATATTCATTTGTGGCATTTAAAAAAATTTTACTGGTCATTTTAATACATTCTTTTACAAAATATTATCTGGCCTTAAATTATTGTTTAATGTTTTCCCATGTCACCTCTTCTCAGTAATTAACAATTGTTTAGCACCATGTATTGATCATTTATGGGATAAGCCTCTCATATGAATGAAAAATATGACATTAATAATATTATGCATATATGTATATATTTTTAGATAAGAATAATGTATATACATTTATGCTTGTGTATATAATGGTAGGACAATGTATTTGAACAGATCAGATGACTTTAAACTTACCTTCTAATTCTACACCCTTGTGGCTTTTAAATCAAAGCCCTCATTTTACTGATTAAGGACAGAAAATCAATTTGATTAAAAGATTTGTTCAAGTTTCCACAGAAAGTCAAGGGGATAATTAGATTGAGGTTATCTAATGCGTCCTTTAGCTCACTGTCAATCGCTAGGAAGGAGAGGTAACATGCGCGGCACTTCCCTTACCTTCCCCGCAAAACACTCATTTTCTTTTGCAGACTCTACTGGGACTTGAGCTTATATAGATACAGAGAAGCCTTGGCCTGAAATTCAAAGGTCCTCACTGCTGTTGTGTGTGGAAAACAGCACAGTACAGAAGATATGGGCAGTTGCAGGAGTTGAGAAACATTCAAGTATAAAGCATTAATAGTGGCAAATAAAAGTGTATTAGCAATCAACATATTGTTAGCTGATGCATAAAATTGCATAGAATCTGAAAAGATTATTATATTCAGTAATCTTTTATCATAGTGGATAATGACACCAAGTCAAATATACCCAAATATTATGAACTTCTTTAAAAATTGTGAATATTCTCTCTCTCTATGTATTTATCATCTACCTCATTCATAATAGAAATAAAACATTGGCCAAATCAGAATGAGTTAAATAAAAATAACTAGCCAAATTATATTCTCTCTTTTTGTGAAATCATTTTGTAAACTTTATTAATTTGAATTTAAAGTTAATGAGTTTATTTAAGCTTATTTTCAGGTATGACTTTAGAATCCCAAATAAAGACTATTTTAACTTAGATTTGGTGCCATAGTATAATTTGCTTTTGGACCCATTCATATACGTAAAAATAAATTCTAAAGAATAACATTTTTTTGCAAGAGTAAATTGTACAATTTTTCATGGTCTCCACTCTTTATCATAGAGGCTTGGTCTAAAATTGTTACTTTATCATGAGAGTTTGCTCAGTTTTGGTCCTTAGTTCAGCCTTTTAATTATTATATTTAAATGAATATTATGCTTTACTTTTAAATGTATATAAATTCCTTGGATATAGTTCATGAAAATGTGTGTTTCTCAGAGGTTTGGTAATGGGTATTACTGTAGGAACTCTTTAACTTAGTCTGTGGACATGACTTGTATGCCATGTTTTCTCCGTTCATGTTTAATAGGAGAAAATTGCAAGGTCAGTTTCCAGACCCTGCTATGATGTGTGTTTTAGGTTTGTTCTCTTATATTTGCCAAGAACAGCGGCAGTCCAGTTGCTCACTTTTCCCCCATGTTCTAATGATACAGCTCAATGCAAAAGAGCTCTGCCCTCTGAGAGAGGAAGAAACCACTGTTGGTTTCTGCTCAGAAAGTCTCACCATCTAATTTGCATGCCGCCTAACAACTTCCTATTGCTGAGGAGCAGCACTGCTGGAGCTCAGAGTCTGCTCTTATTTGCAAGAAACTCAAAGGTGCATTAATGAGATATCTGCACCATTGCACTTGGTGTGAACTCCAGATCTCTAGAGATACTGCTCAGGGGTCTCTTCCTTTCCCTGGTGTCTTTGATCACACCTTCTGTCCTTCATCTTACATCCTTCCTTTGCTCCTAGCCTAACTTAGGAGCATGTTCATGTTTTCCACTTCACAATAAACATGTAACAAGGAAAAACACAAACTCCCTTAGCTTACTTTTTTTTATGGTGTTGGCTGCCTACCCAGCATCCATAACTCACATCTGCCTTCCTAAAGGAACCATGTTGTTAGGCTACTCTGTGTGTTTTTTTTTTTAATTTCAAACATCACATCATAGCCTCCTAACACTGTAGACCTGATCTTCCCTCTGTCTTGAAGAGTGGATTACAAATTAATCTAAGTCAGTGGTTCTTAATTCCACTGGCACATTAGATTCATCAGCGAGGAAGATGGATTTTCTAAAAAAAAAAATATGAATGTTTGGGCCTCACGTCAGACCAATTGAGAAAATGGTGGACCCTGGTGTTATTACAAGTTTTTCTTGTAATAACACATATACTCAATAGTCACATATACTCCCCAGAGCCTCTCAGTAGTCTAAGGGTGAGAATAAGAATTAACGTGGCCAAATTAGACCAAAAAGGAAGAATGTCATTGCACAGTTGGCAGTGAGTCTTAGTTCCCTTAATGACAGAGGTGGCAGCCCTGGCTGGTCCTACATCTATCTGGGACAGATAAGTATGACCATCGTGTTTTCCTGGAGCCTACCCAGGATTCTTGTCTTCTCAGAATTACCAAAAGCCATGTCGAATCAGGTGTCCATTGCTTGGAGCAGAGCTATCTATTTTCCTTTTTCCCTTTCTTTCTCAGCAGCAAATGTACCCTACAAAATTTCATCCTGTCCTTTTCCTTCAGCTTCCTCACTCCATTTAAATGTGCTGCCACTGGCCCTCTTCACACTGCCCTGGCCTGGTGCTATTTTCTCTAAATTAAAGAAACCTTTCCGTTGGGTCTCCCTGTTCCTATCTGACTATATATGTCACAAGCACCTCTGCCCTGGTAGTATACACTGTGCTATGACCTCTATGTCTTTGCTTTTACAAAGAAGAGCAACTTTATCCAGCCTGGACCACCTTTCTCTTCCTTGTACTATGCTTCATCTTTAAGAATCAGCTCAGATATTCTTTCCTCTGGGATTCATCCTTTACCTCCCCATAGTGGGAATGAAGCCCCTTCTGTGCACATATCATTATAGATATGGCACTTTTTGGATTATGTACCACTATCCTCTGGAAGAAAGGAGTCTCTCTGAGGAAGGGGCCAACAGTCATATCTGAGTCTTCAATAGCTTCATAGCACTTGATGCGTCTTCATGACTGTCCAAGATTGGATTGTATCCCTCAAAGACCTGGAACCCTCATTGCCTGTATCTCACAGGGTGACCTTCTTTGGAAATAGAACCTTGGTAGATTATCAAGTTGAGGTCATCAACATAGGTCCTATTTCAATGTGACTAGTGTCCTTATAAGAAGGACACTTGGATATAGACACTCACAGGGAGAACACCACGTTGAAGATTAGAGTTATCCATCCATGAGCAGAAAACCCACCAGAAGCTGGAAGTGAGAAAAGAGAGAGAAAGGCCTGAAACATGTCTTTACATGCACCTTGTGGGGAGTAGGGGTGTGGCATGACCCTGTTGACACCTGGGTTCAGACTCAGGCCTCCAGAGCTTCAAATGATAGATTTCTGCTTTCTAAGCCCTTCAGTCTGTGGTACCTTGTTACAGCAATCATTGAAAACTAACATGAAGAGGAACATGTGCACATGTGGTGGGTGACAGAGCTAAGGCTTCAGGGAAGCCATTCCTCAATATCAGAATGGACTCCAAGCATACAAAGAATGGGAAGGACACTTAGAACAGGGTACTTGATTAGCTAGGTTTTCCTAAGAAGCAGAACAAATATAGGCAGTTTTTATTCTCTCCCCCTCCCCCTTCCTCCTTCTCTCCCTCTCTGAGTTTAATTATTACTAGGTATTGTCTCCTGTGATTATGGAAGCAGGAAAGTTCTATAATTGTTATCTGCAAATTGGACACCCAGGGAAGCTGGCTGTGCAATCAGAAGGCCCGAGAGTCAGGAGCTGATGGTGTAGATTTTACCCTGTGTCTCAAACGCCTGGGAACTAGGAACATCAAAGGCAGAAAAATGGATGCAGATAAACAGACAGCAAACTTCACCTTTCTCTCCCTTTTTGTTCTGTCCAGCCCTCAGTAGGTTGGATGGTGCCTAACACTGGGGAGGGCCACCTGTTTTCCTCAGTTCACCAACACAAATGCTCATCTCTACTGCAAACAGTCTCAAGGACATAGGGAGAAATAATGTTCAGTCAACCATCTGGGCATCCCATAGCCCACTTAAATTGACCCACAAAATTAAACATCACAGGTGTGCTCTGGGATCCAAATCCAGACTTACCTTGTGCAAAAAGGGTATAAATGTTGGATGGGACTTTTTTTTAATTCAATTCTTTTATTGGTACATTGTAGGTATACAACACAATTACATTTCTCATTGGGAATTGTACCTTTACATAATGCATCTTGGTTCTTATTTTTTCCCCATTCCTAGCCCTACCTTCAACCCCTCCACCTTTCCCTATTTACAAAGACTTTATTTCCACTTTTTCCATTTCTCATCATTTTTCCTTTCCCTTCTTTCCTTTCCCCTGCCCCTCCCACTACCCCTACCCCTTTGGACCTTTTCTTCCTATTTTGCATTATCGATTACTCATTCTAATCATTGGTACATTTTAGGTATACAATATAATGACATTCATCATTGGAAATTTGCACCTTTACATAGTCTCTCTTGGTTCTTATTTTTCACCCTTGCCCAGCCCTCCCTTCAACCCCTCCAGTCCTCCCCATTTACAAAGATTTTGTTCCTATTTTTCCATTTTCTCATATTAATCCCATTTCCTTCTATCCTTTCCCCTAGCCCTCCCACTTCCTTCCCCTTTGCCCCTTTTCTCCCTATTTCACATTACCTATTATACATTTAGTCCTTATTTACACTTTCAGTTTCTCACACCAGAGAAACTATTTGGTATTTATACAGGTGTGTTCTATTTATTTCACTTAAGAGTATTACCTCAATGTGCATCCACTTAGCTATAAATGTCTCTAATTTCTCATTTTTTATGGCTGAGTAGTACTCCATTATATAAAAAACCCACATTTTCTTTATCCAGTCTCCAGTTGATGGGCATTTGTGCTGTTTCCAAGTTTTAGCTATTACAAACTGTGCTGCTATGAACATGGGTGCACCTATATCACTGTGGTATGATCCTTTTAATTCTTTAGGGAAGATACCCAGCAGGGGAATAGCTGGGTCAAATGGGACTTCCAGTCCTAGTTCTTTGAGGTATCTCCATACTGATTTCCACAGTGCTTGCACCAGTCTACACTCCCACCAGCAGCGGAGCAGGGTTCCTCTTTCCCCACAGCTCTGCCAGCATTTGTTATTGGTTGATTTCATGATAGCAGCCATTCTTTCTGGAGTGAAGTGGAATCTCAGTGTTGTTTTCATGTGCATCTCTCGAATGGCCAGTGATGTTGAACATTTTTTCATGTATTTATTTGCTATTTCTACTTCTTTGTGTGAGAAATGTCTGTTCATTTCAGATGCCCATTTTTGGATTAGGTCTTTAAATTTGGGAGGTCTGATCTTTTTAAGTTCTTTGTAGATTCGAGACAGTAGACCTTTGTCTGAGGAAGAGAAAGTGAAGATATTTTCCCACATTGTGGGTTGTCTCTTCACACTGTTGGTGGTTTCTCTTGCTGTACAGAAGCCTTTTCATAAGAAGAGATCCCACTTGTTAATTGTTTATGCTAGTTCACGGGCAACTGAGGTTTTGTTTATAAAATCTTTTCTTACACTGATGTCTTCAAGGGTTCTACCTAACCTCTGTTCCAACTGGATCAGAGTTTCTATTTTAATATTTAGATCTTTAATTCATTTTTATTTTACTTTAGTGCACAGTGAGAGGTATAGGTCTAGTTTTAATCTTTGGCAAATTAAAGCCCAATTTTTCCAGCATCATTTATTAAAGAGGCTATCTTTCCTTCAGTGAGGGTGTTTGGCTCCTTTATTGAATATGAGATGGCTGAGTGTGTCTGGCGTTGTTTCTGCATCTTCTAATCTGTTCCACTGGTCCTCAAGTCTGTTTCTTTGCCAGTACCATGCTGTTTTTATCACAGTAGGTTTGTAGTATAATTGTGGGTTGGGGATTGTGATACCCCCTGCCGTGTCTCTGTTACCTAGAATTGCTTTTGCTATTCTGGGTCTCTTCTTGCTCCAAATGAATTTTTGGATTGTTTTCTCAAGGTCCATGAAGTATGCTGGTGGGATCTCAATTGGAATTGCATTAAATCTATATAGCAGTTTTGGAAGTATGGCCATTTTCACTATATTAATCCTTCCTACCCAGGAGCAGGGGATGTCTGTCCATTTTCTGATGTCATCTTCAATCTCTTTTTTAAGAATGTTATAGTTTTCAGAGTAGAGTTCTTGGATTTCTTTCATTAGGTTGATTCCTAGGTATTTCAGTTTTTTGGATGCTATTGTGAAAGGAATTATCTGCCCTATTTCTCTCTCAGTGAGTCTATCATTGGTGTAGAGGAAAGCTAATGATTTTTCTGTGTTGACCTTGTAACCAGCTACTTGACTGAATTTGGTTATTAAGTCTAGAAGACTTTTGGTGGAGTTCCTGGGGTCTTCTATATAGAGTATCATGTCATCTGCAAATAATGACAATTTGACTTCTTCATTTCCTATCTTTATTCCTTTTATTTCTTTCTCTTGTCTAATTGCCATGGCTAATGTTTCCAGAACTATATTGAACAAGAGTGGTGATAGTGGACATCCTTGTCTTGTTCCTGATTTTAGTGTGAAGGGTTTCAGTTTCTGACCATTGAGTATAATATTGGCTGTTGGTTTTTCATAGATGGCTTCTATCAGTTTGAGGTAGAGACCATCTATTCCAATTTTTTGTAGGGTTTTTATCATAAATGCATGTGGGATTTTGTCAAATGCTTTTTCTGCATCTATGGAGATAATCATATGGTTTTTGTCCTTGGCTCTATTGATATAGTGTATTACATTGATTGATTTGTGTATATTGAACCTTCCCTGCATCCCTGGGATGAATCCCACTTGATCAGAGTGTATGATCTTCTTGATGATTTTCTGCATTCTGTTTGCCAGTATCTTATTAAGGATTTTTGCATCTATGTTCATCAGCGAGATTAAACTATAGTTCTCTTTTTCAGTTGGGTCTTTCTCTGCTTTGGGGATCAAGGTGATGCTTGCTTCCAGGAATGAATTTGGGAGTATTGCTTCCCTTTCAATTTCATTGAAGAGTTTAAACAGTAGTGGCAGCAGTTCCTCTCTAAATGTCTTGTAGAATTCAGCAGTGAGGCCATCAGAGACCGGGCTTTTCTTAGTTGATAAGTTTTTAATTACATTTTCAATTTCATTGGTTGATATTGGGTTGTTCAGAATTTTTAGGTCTTCTTCGTTCGACTTTGGTAATTCATATGTATCTAGGAATCTGTCCATTTCTTCTGTGTTGTCGATCTTATTGGCGTATAGGTTCTGGAAGTAGGTATTGATGATCCTCTGGATTTCTGCTGGGCCTGTTGTCATTTCACCCTTTTCATTCCTAATTGCATGGATTTGGGCCTTTTCTTTCCTTTTTCTGACAAGGTTGGCTAAAGGTTTGTCAATTTTGTTGATTCTTTCAAAGAACCAACTCTTGGTTTCACTGATTTTTTGTATCGTTCTCTTAGTCTCCATTGCATTGATTTCTCCTCTGATCTTTATAATTTCCTCCCTTGCATGAGCTTTGGGGTTGCCCTGCTCTTCTTTTTCTAGAAGCTTGAGGTTCAGCATCATGTTGTTTAATTGGGCTCGTTCTGTTTTCCTAATATGTGTATTCACTGCTATGAATTTCCCTTGTAAGACTGCTTTCATTGTGTCCCATAGATTCTGATATGTTGTATTGTCATTGTCATTTAATTGAAGGAACTGTCTGATTTCTTCTTTAATTTCCTCTGTGACCCATTGGTTATTCAGAAGTGTGTTGTTCAATTTCCACTTGCTTATGAAATTTTTTGAGTTTCTTTTGCTATGGATCTCCAATTTCATCGCACTGTGGTCTGATAATATACAGGGGATAACTTCAATTCCTTTGCACTTACTTAAACATGTTCTATGTGTGATTATGTGGCCTATTTTGGAGAATGACCCATGTGCAGCTGAGAAGAATGTGTATTCTGATTTTGTGTGGTGGAAGACTCTGTAAACATCTGTTAAGTTCATTTGTTCAAGAGTTCGATTGAGTTCTAGTATTTCATTACTTATTTTTAGTCTAGTTGATCTATCTATTTGTGACAGTGGGATGTTGAGGTCCCCCACTACAATTGTATTAGTGCATATATGACTTTTCATGTCTGTTAGTATGTGTTTTATATAGTTGGGTGCACTAGTGTTTGGTGCATAGATATTTATGATTGTCATCTCTTCCTCTTGGATTGCTTCCTTTACAAGGATGTAGTGTCCTTCTTCATCTCTCTTAAGAAGATATCCAAGAGGATAGGTACTCCTGCTTTTTTTTTGGGTTCCTGTCATATGGAGTATTGTTTTCCACCCTTTAACTTTCAGTCTATGAGTTTCCTTTTGAATTAAGTGTGTTTCTTGTATGCAGCATATTGTTGGATTTTGCTTCTTGACCCATTCTGCCAGTCTATTTCTTTTGATTGCTGAATTGAGACCATTAACATTGATGGTTATAACTGAAAGGTATTGACTTGTCATTGCCATGACTTTTTCTTTTTGTTGGGTTCTCCCCCTTTACCTTTAATTTCTTGTCATGCCAGATGGGTTCATTCTGCTTTGCTTCCTGAGGTTGCGATCCTCAAGGTCTGTTCCTAGGATATTGTGTAAAATTCTTTGGAGTGCTGGTTTGGTATTTACGAAGTTCCTAAGGTGTTCTTTGTCATGAAAGTATGTTATTTGTCCATCAATTTTGAAAGAGAGTTTTGCAGGGTACATCAATCTGGGTTGGAGGCTGTTTTCTTTTAGGGCTTGGAATATGTCACTCCAAGCTCTTCTTGCCTTGATGGTTTGTGTTGAGAAGTCTGCTGTGATTCTGATGGGCTTTCCTTTGTATGTGATTTGTTTCTTTTCTCTGACTGCTTGGAGAACTTTGTTCTTCTGTTGTGTTTCTGGAATCTTAACAATTATATGCCTATGTGTAGATTTTTTTTTGATCAAGGCTATTTGGAGTCCTATTTGCCTCACTTATCTGTATGTCAAGCTCTTTTCCCCTGCTTGGGAAGTTTTCTGCCATTATTTCTGTGAAGAGATTTTTTATGTCATCTCCACTCTCTCTTGTTACTTCATTGAGCCCAATCAGTCTTTTGTTATTCTTCTTTGCATCATCTCGCAGCTGCTGGATTGATTTCTCATGTTCCCTTATAATTTTGAAGCAATTTTTCTTTTCCTGGTCACTAATTGCAATCTTATCTTCTATATCTGAAATTCTGTCCTCACATTAGCTCATTCTGCTGTGTAGACTTTCAATGGAGTTTTTCATGTCCTGGAAATCTATTTGCATCCGTTTTATGGATTCCATTTGTTTCCTATGTTGGGATTCCATCATGTTCCTGAGCTCCTCTCTAGATTTATTAATCATGTCTTGCACTAGGGGCACAATTTCTCCTGTTATCTGAGAAATTATTTATGATTTCATTTTTTCCAGATCCCCTTTTGTTGCCAGTTCAGTGGGTCCAGGTGGTTGATTATCAGAGTGTTCCATCTCATTTCCCTTTGGAGTTGCTGTAGGTGATCTGGAAGTCTTTTTTTGAGACTTATTTATGTGTTTTCTCATTTTGACTGTGGTGGGGGGCTGTTTGCGCCTGCATGGATTACCTCCCCTGAGCTGGGAGAGGTGGGACAGGGGCCGGGAGCAGTGGTCGGGATGGCGGCCCAAAAGCCCTTTCCTCTGGGCTGGGAGCAGCGGGAGGGATGGTGGCCGGGAAGCCTGGATTGGGCTTTTTATACATGACTTTCCATCCCTCATTTTTAGTTAAGCAGACCACCTTTGCGTGTTTTATTCAGATTTCTTATTGTCAACTCTTTTAACAATTTATCTTGGACCTTTTGAAAATGCAAATGCACGTATAAGTAATAGCATATTTAAGATCTATTTCAAGTTAATTACTTGCCTCATTGTATTTCCCATTACAAATGCTCTAGGTCCATTTAAAGTAATTCAAGTTTTCCCTCTTTTCTATCTACTGCTTTGTTATGCATTTTTTCTATATATTTTTAATACCTATTGAACTTGGAGATTTGGGTGGAAATAATACAACCATGGTAAAATTCTCTGTAGGTAGCAAATTGAAACTGACTGCTATTGATTTTTCCAGTCTCCAGAATTTAACACACATGTAAAATTGGTTTATGCTCTTGTAAAATGGATGAGCATTTATTGCTAATTATTTCATAAATGTAACTATGATCTCACTCTTCTTCACTTTTGTCAATGGCATCTTTGACTGCACTGTTTCTTGTTGATAGGTAAGTTTTGGGGCTTGACTTTTCACTACCCCCTAGTCTAATTCAAGCTTTCTGGAGTGTCCTTGACATGTGCAGAACCATGAATTTTGGCCCTCAGGTAACTCTTCCTGGCACATTATCCAGAATATTGCAAGAAGAACCTCAGGGGCCGGGGATTTAGCTCAGTGGTTCTGTCGCCTGCCTTGCAAAAGCAAAGACCTGAGTTCAATCCCCGATACCAAAAAAAAAAAAAAAAAAGAAGAAGAACCTCAGGTACCTTAAATATTGATGGGAGCTTCCTCCCTTGAAGCAGAAGCTAATACATATGGCCTTCCACCTCTGTTGTGTGCCTGGCTGGGCTGCAAGCACTGGGAGGCATCATGATGGAATGAGGAGCTTTGCTCCTGTTGGAGACCTTTCTGTCTCCAGGTTTCTTGATTTCAAAACAAGGGTGACAGTAATAACTCACACTAATGGACTGAAGATCGAGTCTGAGTATATACAGTATTTGCTTTGGAGATAGCAGTAATTGCAGTGACCTTCTTTTACTTTTCTTTTCTGGTACTGGATTGAATCCAGAGCCTTCACACTGATAGATACCTCCTGCCCTTTTTTATTTATTTCTTTTGAGACAAGGTCTCACTAAGTCATTAAGTTGCTCATCCTGGGCTCAAACTTGTGATCCAGCTGCCACAACCTCCCAGAGTGCTGGGATTACAGGCATGTGCCACCATTCTAGGCTGCAACAACCTTCTTTTGAGGGATCCCACACACTCTCTGGGAGTGGGTGGCAGGTTCCCAGGTTCCAGGATGGACACTGTACCCTAGGATTACCCAACAGAAACAGATGGTAGTCTTGCTACTGACAACTTGGATGTCTTGAAAGACTGTGTGAGGCATCCCTGCATGGTCCTGTGAACAGTGCAGAAGTGGGGTGACCATTCCTAATTCCTGTCTTTCACTTGATGGGAGTTGCTCTGGGGTTGTATCATCCCCTCATTCACACCCACTGAAGCCAGCTGGCCACTGTGACTGGGAGGATCTGAGGCCGAGAGACCTGGAACTGGATGAAGTGTGTATCACATGTCCAGCACAATACAGTGGCATCCAGGGTCATGGAAAAATGTGGGTATAGATTTATCTGCTACAGCAGTGAAGAGAGGAATCCCATCAGAAGCAGGAAAGGAACCAGAGGATGTGCCCCCTGAGTTCTCTGCAAGGCTGAGCTGATTTCCCTGACTCAGCTGAGCCCATGCATGTGGGCCATCTTGTCCACTCAAGTCTTGGCCAGTGTCGTATTCATAGAACCAACCTCTATTTCACTTAGGCCTATGGCAAGTGATTTCTGTTCCTAACACCTGTCAGACAACCTCAGGACTCCATGCACTCCACTGTCTGTTCATAGATTTGACAGTGTACTGGTCAGTGTGGGGGAAGAAATAACTCCAAAGATAGAATTGTGTAAAGTCCCTATTCTGTGTAGAGTGGGTTAAATTGAAAGCAAGCATTGCTAAAAAAAAAAAGGCTAAGGAAATTTTAATATATAAAAACATGTTTTAACATATGTTTGGAATCTAGTGTCACAGACAAGCTCCCTAGAGAAGCAGCTCATCTAGAGAAAGGCATGCTGCCTACCCATAGGGACACAATGCCACTGTGACAGGGACATATGGCTGTCATGGGGCTGCCTGCAGCTGGGTCCTGCAGGACCTCTGTGGCTGCTTGCTTTGGGCTGTGGCTCTGTGCTCATGTGCCACCCTGGCAGAAGAAGCTGGGCAACATTCCTTTCCTGTCTACATTCAGGTTGTCCTTCTGGTTCCCACTATGTCCTCCCTGAAACCATAGAAAGGAATATTCCAGTTTTGCTATTTTTTTCTCCTGCTAGAATATTCTCAGAAATTCTTAAATTTCACCAGAAAAGACAGTTTTCCTTTTAGAGATAGGATTACCTTACTAAAGGAACATTCTACCAAACATCTAACCTAAAGCATGTTTGTTGCAGTTTCAGTACATTTTTATTTTTGATCATTTCTATGGGCATAGACACCTGAGACAGGTGCTATTCTGACTTTGGAGCCATCCCTGTTTCTGTACATTTCACTGGAAGTATGAATCCTGGAATTGAAAGCAAAATGAATGTATCCTTGATGAAGGATACAGTACCCCAAATGACAAGTTGTGGGCCTGGGCAGACTTTCCTTGGTGTAGGTGAGGTGCTGCTCAGGCCACCGGTGTTTGTTACAGCTGCACATCACTTTTCACTGCCTCCATGCCACCCAACCTATTATAAGAGGGCTTTTATCTTACAGGCTAATTGCACATCCCTATGTCTCTCTACTATTTGCAACCTGCATAAAATACATTACTTAAACTTTTGCTGGACATATTTTGCTATATTTATAAGGAAGCTCATGTACCATGGACACACAGATTTCTCACCTCTGCAGAATGGAAGAATGAACATCTGTTCCAGCAAAATATCTTAAAGACAGGACCACAAGCATCTCCATCTTCTCATTGTCTAAGGCCTTTGGTCATCTGCTCTGATAAGTATCCATCGAGATGATGAGGACAGGTATTAAAGGTTGTGCTCCCTGATTAAAAAAATCACTGCATCTTTATGTACAGAGTCAATTCAGAATGTCTCTACAAGTCGCCATCCAACATCACAGAACCACCTGGTCTGCATTGTCACTGTATTCGCCTGAAGTATGCTGGTTCCCATTCCCTGCCTCTCCTCTTGGGTCCCAGTCAAAAAACAGGGCAACTCCTTGGATTAAGACAGCCCCTGTGACCCTCTGTATGAAGACTAGATTTTTGTGTAAGTGCAAATATTTGGTTGTGGATGGATATTAAGTATAAAAATTAAAACAATCAAAGTATAAATTATAAGTAATTAATAAAGTTAAGAATCACTAGTAGCCATTGAAGGTAAAATAGTTACATTTTGACGGGTTTCTCAATATGCCTTATTTAATTTATTCTGTTGGTTGTGTTTCTCCAGCAAATTTCCTACAGTACTTCCCTGCTCATTCTTCCCATTTTCATTTTGCCACATGGATCCTCAAACTCCTTCTTCTCTATTGCTTTACTCTCTTTCCACAGAGTATTTATCACCTTCCAAAATACTGCATAATTTACTTAGTTATTCTGTAGTCTCTTTCTGCTAAAATGTAAGTTTCTTGAGGGTATGGGAGTTTTTTGTTTTGTTTTATATCTCAAATGCCTTGGAGAGTACTTAGCATGTGGTAATGTGTTTATCTGATGAATTATTCATTTGTTATCAATGTGTGCTTGGTATTGATTTACAATAGCATTTTTTGTTTAAATTAGTCTTATAAATTTGGTCAGTGCCATTTAAAAATATTCTATTACTTATTAACAATTAGTGCATTAACAATTGGGATTAAGATGATACCAAAATACAGACAGATCAAATATGATTTTCTGAAAAAGATAGCATCATTTTCTCTCTACCATAACTTAGTTATAAATTCTTCATGGAAAACATCATAACTGAATAAATATATTGAAATATAGGAACTATCTTCTACTAATCTAAGTACAAGTTTTGACTGATTATAAAAACGGTTTAATATTTTCTAATTAAAAATGATTGTAAAAGTTCTTATACAACTCCAGTGTGGAAACAAAAATGAAGACATGCGGAACATGATTAGTTATTATGAAAATAGAAATGGGGGAGGGAAAAGCATGAAATGAAAAACTACATGATCACTATAAGGCATGAATAATTTCAATTAAACTCTCAATCTATGCCCTGATGCCACCAGTTTAGAGGCACTATACTGGTTCTGATGGACATCACAAAGCAAGGTAACATAGTCATTCCTTGTTGGCTTAATTCTTTTGAGATGGGGTGACATTTAGATATTATTTGAAAGGCCCAAAGGAAAAATAAAGCATAATTTTAATTCTCAATGTTCAATGTGTTAGTAAACTTATGCATATTTAGGAGACAATCTAGGAGAAACAATGACAATTACAAATAATTGAAATGAAAGTAATTTTTGAACATGACGTTTCCATCACATTCTACTCTAAATAGTTTCTAACAATAAGTTGTCTGTGATTCTTAATGTTGATCCTCTGTATGTCATTTGTCTTCTCTGGTAACCATCAAAGTTTTATTTTTGAGTTTCAACAGTTTGAAGAAGATATAACATTTGTATGTGAGTTTTATAATTTTCAATTAATGCTGAACATCATTTGCAGACTGGTAGAGATTGAAATGAGTGATATTTATACTTCTCTGTAGGCTCACTTCTTCAAAAATGCCCTTAGTGCAGGATGTAGAGGTAGTTTGGGTAATGCTGAGCTGTACTTGGTTTTTGTTGTTTTGGTCCCACTCATTGGCCTCTAGTTTCACACCCTTTTAGCAAACTTGGTGTATGTGGTGCTAGATGTTGGATTTATGGGTGTTCTTAGTGTTCCTCCTCCGATAGATTTTAGGTAAAGCTGGGCTGGAGGTGGTATATAATGAAGTTTCCCAGGGCTGCTGTACGAAGTTGTAAATTTTTAGTTGTTTAAAATAACAGACATGTATTCCTTCACAGTTCTGGAAACCAGGAGTTTGAAATCTAGCTATCATCAAGGCCACATCTCTGCCAGGGAATCTCACCTCTTTTACAAAATCTTGTAGCTGTGGCATTCCTTGATTTGTGTGGCATCATTCAGTCTCTGTGTCCATCTTCTCATGGTCTCTTCTGTATCTCTGTTTGTCCGTACCCCCATAAGACATGCATTACTCTGTGTGTCTGTGCCTAGATTTTACTATCTCATAAGGACTTTAGTGTCATAATGTTAATGGGTAGCTTGTTTCTAAAAAGTGGGTCACCAACTAAACCTTACTGGGTTCTGGATAGCTGGCTTCTCCTTCTAGAGCAGGATTCCAGGTTCTTCTTGCCTCAAACAAAGAATTGAACGAAGCAAGCAAAAAGCAGTGGCAAAAGTTTATTCAAGAAAGCAAAAATGAAGAGTGGGAAAGAAACTGGCATTGCAGAATGAGTATAGGCCAAGTAAATAGAAAAAGAGGTAAGAGCAAAGATAAAAGTACATGCTGTATCTGGGAAACACAGCATGGGCTATCATGGGAAGGTATAATAGCACCGGCTCCTCATGACTGCCTTTATTATATATTGCCCAAATCTAGAGGAACCCCTTGAGAACTTCTACATCTGGGTCCTGAGAGGCAGTGCTGAGATCCCACACCTCAGGCTAATGTCAGGCGTAGGCCATCCTATTGAACACCTGCTTGAGTTCTCGAGAGAAGTCCACATGCTGGGCTTTGGGAACTCTGTGCATGTGTCTGGAATCTTGTAATAGGTCACACCTACTTCCCTAGCCAGCTTTTGCCACTCTTTAATCTTCTATCTCAGTAAGTCTTGGGTGACAGCCCACAGTAATAAAATAACCTCTTTGAAATTCCTATATCCAAATGAGGTCTCATTTACGGGTACTAGGGGTTGGAATTCAAACTCAGTCATATCACTTAACCATGGAAATATGTGCTGAGAAAGGTAGCCTTAGGTTATATCGTCTTTGTGTGAACATCCTAGTGTACCTGCCCCACTTCAGATGGTCTAGGCCAGTCACTCAGTGTGGGATGTGCTAGACCTGAGATGTGTGATACTGCCAGGGGTGTTACATGGCAGACTGTTTTACAGGAGACACTTTAATTGTGACTAGAAGGAGTATATTCTAAAATAGTGATAGAAGGCATCCTTAGTAAATCCATAAACCAGTAACATAGTAATTTGTTACCCTTATCAAGTATTGTATGTTGTTCACAATTGAGTGTGGTATACTTTTATATGACAGGGAGTGCAGTGGGTTTACTTACACCACAATCAACACACACATGCACACACTCATATACACACACACAGGATCAATGCCTTATGCTACAAAATTACTACAGCTACCATGTAGGCAATACAAATTTTTCAACTCCTTTATAATACTATGAGACCACTGTTGTCTATTTGGTCTGTTGTTGATCAAAATGTCATTGTATAGTGCAAGACTATCTATCTTTCCAGGAGATACATTCAATCCACCACAGAGCTGTGCTAGGTTTTCATTGCTGGGACAGAGTACCTAAGAAAGTCAATTTAAAGGAGAGAAGGTTTAATTTTTGGCTCACAGTTTCAGAGGTTTCTGTCCATGGTGAGCAAGAGCCATTACTTTTAGGCCTGTGCTGAGGCAAAAACATCATGGGTGTGGTAGAGGAAAACTTCTTGCTTCATAGGAGCTGAGAAGCAGAGCAACAGCCAGAGAGGTGGAGAGGAAGGGGCCTGGGACAAAATATAGTTCTCAGGGTCATGGCTCCATGATCTACTTCCTTGAATTGATCTCTGCATCCTGTTTTATTACCTCTCAGCAATGCCATGGAATTAGGACCCTAATGATACAAAAGCTTTCTAAAAGCACATCAAAAAGCAAGCTTCAAAATGATAAGCCTTTTTAGAGTCATAATGGATCCCAACTGTAACACAAGGCGTCCCTGTGCCTTTGTCCATTAACAGAGGTGGATTGTATCACTTCATTCTCATGCTTGCCAGCCAGGCAATGGGGGAAAGGGAAGGGGTCATCCTTCTGTTGCCCCAATTCAGCCTCGGTCTTTTCCCCAGGTATAATGCATCACCATATGAACACTGGTGCTATAATTTATATTTAGATGTCTTTCAAAGCCTCATGCTCTCATATTTTGTCCCAATGCAGAAAAAAATGACTAAGACAATTGTTTATGGCTTGGATGTCTCCTACTAGTGACATATGCTTTAGTTTCAAAGGAAAGAAGAGTCTAGGAGCTACCCTGTGCCCTCAGCAGTAGTGAAGAAAGCATCTCCTTAGGCTGCACCCGATGAGGGCTTCCTCTGCCCCCACCCTGCCTACAGGTTCCTGTAGAAACATAAGAAGAGGCAGTGAGGGGTGGGTGTTACATCCTCTTGTGTCTGGCTTCCAAAGGCTCTGTACTACTTGCTTTCCCGCAATACCCCTTTTGGAGTTTTTACAGTGTCTTCTCAAATTCTTTCTGTCTGCTGGTGTCCCTGGGATTGTTTACTCCTAAGATCAGCTACAGGTGAGCCAGTGCTCTGTCCCTGTAACAGTGGAGTTTATACCTTTCCTTAGATTTTAGGCTACATACTTGCTGTATAAGCTTAGATCTCTGGTAAGTTAAGAAAACAGTCACATTTTTGATGTGATGCATCTTTTTCTTGTGGCCAGGATGGGAGGAATCTTCTTTGTATCTTAGGCAGAAGTGGGGCTCCTTCCTTCAACCATGTTTTGAACAGAAAATCAGGAGCTGCTGATATTGTTTGTCAATAGAATAAATTCATTAGAAAACAAAAACCAGGGCTGGGGATTTAGCTCAGTGGTTTCGCCACCTGCTGCACAAGCACAAGGACCCGAGCCCGATCCCTGGTACCAAAAAAAACCCCCAAAAACCAAAAACCATCCTGAACCATTGGAAAATCTAGACAGATCTTTTGAATCATCTTAAAGTGTAAACATTTTCTAGCTTTGCTTTGGAATTCTATTCACTTGCAGATTTCTAACATGTTAAAAGTTAGTTGTAGTCATAGGGCATATCTTCTATGCCTGTTGAGCATAGAACCTGTTGAGCTTCTTCCCTAGTTTGTGTCACAGCCACTAACAACTGAAGGGTAACACCACTCATGGACGCAAACAGGCCAGGGGTGGCTGTCCTCTGCTCATGTGAATAACAGCTGCTGGAACTGTAGCTATAGCTGGCACTTCGCTGTCCTTAGGGCTCACTTTTCTCTGATATTTGATCATATATGGTCCCTACCCTGCTCCACCCCCTGTTACAGATCCTCAATTTCCAGTCTGATGTTTTTATTCTCCTATCTAGTCATTTAAAATAGCTACAAATATTTCTAATCTTGCATTCCATTTACACTTACATTTCTCACTCAAGACTTTCTATGGAGACACTTTACTTGAAGGCATAAAGAAATCTTTATAGTGAAAGGGTGAAATATTCATTCAGATCTCACTTTTCATTCCATACTGGATGAGTTACATTTGCGGCTGCCTACAGGAGTGACACAAATGGATAGAATGGATAATGGAAGTAACTTCACAGGATGAAATAGGGTAAAAAATGTAAAAAATTGAGTACCTATAAGTGTTATTGAAATGTTTGCAAACTACATGAAGTATTTTATAGATATTTTCCCTTAAGCAGTTGCTTGCTTTTGAAAAGCAATGTTCTTTTATTCAAATTGGCTTCAGTCCCATATGAAAATGAAATATAGCATGTAGACATGATTTATTGCTTTTAATTTCATCAGGTTAGGAATTTAGAGAATTTAGCAGAAATATTAAATTTCAATCATCAAGTCATTTTAATATTCATGGATATTTTACATCATTTGTTTTGTAATAATGGCAAAATACTTTTGTTTAAAGCTTGAAGTTTAAATCTGCCTTTATGGAATTGTTCAATTATTAAGCCCCCTCTATACAATGCCACTACATGAATAAGGTTTAGTCCTTATCATTAAGCTGGTTACATTTCAATGTGAATGACAAAGGTCCGAACTCAATTTTTCACACTTTTCATTCCTTTCAGTGGATAAAATGAAGAGTTCTCATGTCGCTCTCCTTGTTAACATCCATAACATTAACTTTTTATATTTTTATATTTAACCGGTTCAAATGGAAATTCTAGTGTTCTCTAGGGTTTTTTCTCTAACCAGCTGACTCTTATTCATTCAGATTGATTGAGTTGAATGAGGGGTCAGGCATCTGAACTTCCAGGTAATGTTAGACTCCAACTGATTTAAACATCATTCTTGACCTCATCTCTATTTTCTATTGATCTATTGAATAGCAAAAAACAAATGGTTTCAAAGATAGTTTGATAAATTAACTACTGTATTGATTTCAGTTCTCTAGAGGTACAGAATCAATAGAATAAAGGGTTTTATTAAACTGGCTTACAGGATCAGAGGCTGGACTGCCCATCTGCCCACTTGAGAGTCTGAGGACCCAGTAACTGCTCAGTGCAAGAAGCTGGAAAGTGCAGAACAAGAGGGATCAAAAATGCAGCACAGTCCAAGGTTGAGGACAGTCATTGGTATGACTGAGAAGCAGAAAAAGCTAGAGTTTGATGTTTGTAGGTGACAGCAACAGCCAAAGGTCCATCTGCTCAAGCAGAATAGAGCTTGTAAATCCAGGCCAACTTCCTCTTTCTTCCCCTGCTCATTCTGTCCCCGCTGGATGGTTCCACTCACACTCACACATCAGATGGTGTCATCCACAATCAAGACCACTGTTCTCCTCTCAGTTTGCTGATCTACATGACAGTAATCTCTGGATACACTCCCTCAGACACCTGGAAGCATGCTTTAGTAACCTGGTAGGCATCTCTCAATTAATCCAGTCAAGTTGACAATCAGGTACATTATACGTTGCATGTGTCTCCTGTGTTTTGTAAATTTTTAAAACTTCATATTTTTCTGATGCTTCCGCATCCACATCCACTGGCTGTGAACACTGGCCCCGGGTGACTAGGTGCGCCAGTGCACTGGGGCTGGCTTGCCTTTGTCAAAACTTCTTCTTGCCCTCGGTGACAGTGAACTGGAAACAAATACTCCAGTGAAGTCCCCTCATGCCTTTAGACTGTGTCCTTTACCCTGACCCACACACAAATACCCCATCATTCTTGCCACTTTCTGAAGCAGCACTGCAAGTCCTCTTTCTGTGGGCATCTTGAGTTGTGCTATGATGGCTGCCTTGATACTCTGAATCTATTCAAAATTTTACCTTTTATGGTCATTTTGGATTTGGTGAAGGTGTGCATAATGCCAGATCCAGTGAATAAGGTGGATGAGGACACCCTGTAATGTTTTTATTTGACAGAAACTGCCATAAATATTTTGAATTGGTTCAGGACATTAAGGCAGCCATAACAGCCTAACTAAAGATACTCAGAAAAGAAGAATTCTGGAATAGCTTCAGAGAGTGGAAAGAACAATGGAATAAATATGTTCTAGATTGGGAGGGTGTTAATGGCAATGCGTCCTTTATTATAAAAAATTTTTAAAAATATAAACATTCACCATATCTTTTAATTATACCTCATATAAACAACTCCAACTCCAACAGCAACAACAAAATAATAATAACAATAATATTTACCACATTTGGTAAAGGGAAAAAGATATGAACAGATGCTTTGTAAGAGATGATATTATGCAAATATATACATATCATTTGGGCAATACACATATGGAAAGATGCTCATCATTAGTAACCAGAGGAATCCAGGTAGAAATGGCAGTGAGACTCTACAGTACACCTACGTGTTCAGCTATCGGGCTGCAGACGGGCATCACCAAGTGTCACCAGAGGTGCCACAGGCATAGCCGCACATTGCTGGTGGGGACATAAAATTATATAACCACTTTGGGAAATAGCTAGCAGCTCTATATAAAGTTGTCATGTCTTATATTGTGATCCTATGACTTTATTGCTAGATATTAAACAAAAAAATGAAAAGAATGTTCCTACAAAGATTTGTTTATGAATATTTAGAATAATTTATTTCTGATTGCTCCATACTTCCACAACCCAAATAGTCTCAGAAAATGAATAAACACATTCTAATCTATTTAATAAAATATGACACATCGAAAAGGGGAAGGGGGTTTCAATTATTGATATATACAGCCATGTGGGTAAACTGCAAAGTCATGGTGAGTGCAAGAAGTTTGAAAGCAAAAAGAATATATTGTGTGATTCACTGTGGGAAGTTCTAGAGAAGGCACATATAAAACAAGATATCAGAAAAAAAAAGAAGAACCCCCCCCAAACCCAAACAACAACAACAACAACAACAACAACAACAACAGCAGCAACAAAACAAGACATCAGTAGTGAGGGCTGGTGCAAGGGTCAAAAGGCATGAGGGAAATTTGGGAGATGATGGCATTTTTCATAGTGGTGGTAACACTTTTGTTTACACTTGGCATCTGTTGATGTCAAGTGTAAACAAAATATGGGACTCGGTCAAAATATGGGACTCAGTAAAACTGATTAACAAATATGTCTTGTGGATATTTGAGTGCCAATAAATGTTCAGTAAGCCCCATGAGGGTGGTTGACATTGGACTAAGTTGAAAGCCTCTGCTGCAACCTTCTTATATCGTCTCCCATTCCTTTTGAAATACAGACAATATTATCCCAAACAATAAAGTTCAAGATGTGTGTATCCATTCTAAATAGGGAAATTTTTCCATAGAGTAGCCACAAGGTGTCAGGGCAGCCCACTTTATCATTTTAAAATGCTCCATTGTGGATTTGGAAGTATGTATGCTTAGTATATTATGATTCTAACAATGATCACTTGGAGTCTCAGATGGCAAACTTCTCCATGTCGTGCATGCTGACCAAAAGGCTGGCAGGTCAATAGGGACTTGCGGCCAGGCCTCGACCATGGAAGATCTGTGCTCAGAATGCTTCTGCAGTCCGCCAAATGCCCATCAGACTTTTTGGAAGGCAGTGATTGAAGTCAGGCTGACAGCAGCACAAACAGGCAGCTCTTAGTAGACATTGTTTGTTTATAAAGTGAGCAGTTTTGAGATGAATGTAATCATGATTTTCCCCAGTACACACTGAGCATCTTTACATACAGGTCTCTGGCAGCTGGTCAGGAGGATGCGCTTCAATTGAACTCTGTCTTGGAGTGCTCTGATCATCAGCTTGCTGTTCCCAAATCTCTTTCCTTCACAGATGCTACCACTATGGAAAGGAAGGGAGGGCAGGAGAAGTGCCTGCAGGAGGACAGACGTGGGACCTCATTCCTCCTGGGGCCTCTGGCCAGGGTAGTGCTCACCAAACAGCTCTGCAGACTGCCTCCCTGCCCCTCAGCAGAAATCATATCATGCAGCAGGTCATTCATCTCCAGACCCTGTGTGAGAGGCAAGGAAATGTTTAAGGAGAAAATGACTGCACACAACAAAGAACAAGAAAAACATAAGGCCAGGAGCCACAATTTTTAACTCCAGCTCCTGGGGCAAAAAAAGTATTTATTGAATAGTTCCCAGCTTTAGGAAATGACCACAAGATAAATTACAACTCAATTAAGGAGTTATTCTTTATGTCACTGTGAGTCAAAAAAAGATTAAAAAGAAAAACATACAGAAAATAGACCTCTAGGAACAGTGCCACAGTGATTTGTAAAAGGACTGGCTCAGTGAGACTTGCATTATCAACCTTGAAGCAGTGTCATATTTAAAAAATTTTTAAGCAACAAATAAGTGAATCATTTAAAAAATGAAAAATAAAAATAATTGCATTTGTATTTTAAAGACAAAGTGTTAGTGATGCTAATGTAGTGGGGTGGCCTCCCAAAGAATAAATTCTTACTTTTTTTATTATTGAGAGAATGCAAGACCTTTCTTTGGTGCACAGCTTTAGGTGAAATCACCTATGAATACGGATAGATTTTTCTTGGAAAGGAAGGTTAAGGCAAGTAGGTTCAATTATCTGTGGAAAGATGTGCAGCCACACTTTTTTTTTTTTTTTGAGTATGTAAAGGAAAAGTTCTATTTCTGGAGAAAGGTCACTAGAGAGAATGGAGCAGACTGACTTGGCTAAGTGAGGTGCTGGTTCTGCTCCTTTCTCCTGGGCCTGGCTTAGCCCTGAGGAATTCTCTGAGTGCATTCAGAGAGACAGTCAGGAGCCAGGAGCTGGGAGATGTGGTTCAGCTGTGGGAGTAGGAGCTAAAGTGTTGTCTGTATGGACAAGACTTTGCTCCTCAGGAGCTGGTATGTTTGGGAAGGGTCGCCCCCGATGAACCAGACACAACCTTCATGGCAAGGAGATGGCACTGCAGCACCCCTCTCCCTGGCTAAGTCTTGGTAGAATGATCACAGCCTCCTCTCTCCACCAACCCAAGGGGACTGACTCAATTCTAGAGATGCTGGGGCAACAGAGGGAGGGAGCTGAAGCCAGAGCTTCTCAATTCTGCAGTTAAAAGGATGGAGTCTTAAGCAATGAAATGAAAAGTGCAGAGAGACATCACTGCATAGTGCTCCGAGGTAGTAGAGGGGGTTGTGCCAATGACAGAAAGATCCAGGATTTCTGGTTATATCCCATACAGAAGAAATTTACCATGAGCGGATGTGAGTCATCAAGAAAAGCCTAAATGTGTTTACAGTTGATGGAAAATCAAAAGATGTACAATAGAAACAGCTCCTCCAAAGAGGCCCTGATCTAGTCCTGAAGCCCTCTGACTTGTACAATTTCTTTTTTATTCCTGCAGGAAAGAATTGGTATAATACTCCTTGTACAGTGCTTTAGGTGCATGTTTATCTGTCTGTCTGTTGCAACTGGGAGATGTACCTCACATAAGAAGACACAACTACCATTACACACAAGGTCCCAGGTCTCCATGAGAAGGAGAGGCAAGATATTGAGAGAGGGGAGTTCAGAGGCAAGGGGAGCAGCACTCCATTCAGGTTGCAGAAGCTTCATAGCCTCCTTTCAGATTGGAGCGGTAATAGCTCAGGTGAGAAGCAGTTCTGTAGAGGAACCAAATCCCAGAGTCGCTAATGGCTTCATCCTGAGCTCTTACCAGCTCTTACTGATTTGGACTGGCTATCTGGAGAACCAACCCAGAAGGCTTTTGAAGGTGACTCTGTTTTCAATAGCAAGGAAATCAGATTGTTGTGCTTGGTTAGAAATGTCTCCTGTAGTGCAGGTGTGGGAGGGTGGATGGCATGGGCGGTCTTCATTTGCTTCTGCAGGTGTAGATGTGAATATATTTAGCTTGGAACTGTACCAGGTATAAAGTATGTAAGAAATCATATTAGGCACACTAGTAAGGTGTTTAAAAAAAGCATGCACAAGTGTTGCTGGTAACCATGTAAATTAGCACACCCTTTCTGGAGAGCAATTTGCAATACATATTCAAATGAGCACAACTTGGATTCTGGAAGTTTACTTCTAGGAATTTCTCTTACAAAAAGATTAGGATGGTTTCACTTTTGTAGCAAGGATGACATTAAAATATTACCAAAAAAAGAGGTGTAGATATGAATCCTGCTTTTAAATACCGTAAAATATTGGGAAGCAATTAAAAATCACACTTTAGAAAAACATGTAATAATTCATTGGAAAAAGAAGACTAAGCTCTGAGTGATGGCTTACAGGTGAATTTTTTTCTTGTTTTTTTTCTTTTTTCCAAATTTGCTGCAATTGAAAAAAGAAGCTGGCAAAAATCTAAACCAGACATAGATATAACTTTGATCTGTAGTTAATAAGATCAAGAAATCAATATTTAAGGTCTCTGTAGTTCTGATTTGAATCCAAAAGTAGACTTTGATCAAATTAGAATCAAAGATGAATTTGTTCCAACTATTAAAAAAATAAGTGGCCATAGACAGTAATGGATTTATCTTCTTAATGATGCCCATAGAATATTATTAGCATTTTAAAGGAATTTTTATTACTCTTATCAAAATATAAATTGTATCTCTTAATAATTAACCTTGTTGGCTAAAATATTTTATTTCCTCAAGTAGACCAAGTAGTTATTTACAAAGCAATTTAGTGTTTTGATAATGCATACTAATATCACCTGAAGCTCTTATTCTAATATTTTCGGGTTTCACTTACATCTAATTAATATTTAGCTGTGATGTATTTTTTTCTTCAGTTGTGGGGAACTGTTTTGCTCTACTGTGCCTTTGGTGACTTCAAGAGAAGAAAGGGGTTCAGATGCCCTTAAAAGATTTGGCTCTGTGCCCACACATCTCAGTAAGTGAGAAGTGGCTTTAGTGGACCTGTGTGGCACATGCTACTGGGTAGGATGGGGGGCAGGCTGGCTCCTGACTGAAGGACTGCAAAGACGGAGATTCACTTTGAAGCATCTAATTTTTAAATATACTCAGACACTTATGTTTCTCCTCTCTAGACTCATTTCCACCTCATTAACCTTTCTTTAATTTCCTACACCTATTTGCCTTTCATCTTTTGATGATTCTCCTTTTACTCAATCTCTATTTTTTCACTGCCTTAATGCTTTTCTCTAAAGACTTCATTTCATTTTGGTGTGAACAATTCATTTTTATAGTTTGCTAGAAAATTTTGCATTATGATAATGAAAGTATTTAGCCATAGTGGATAAACATCCTGAGTTCTCAAACACAATCACATTTTGAAGTTGTGTATTCAGACAAGAGAAATGACAGCTGATGGATGGATAAGCAGTTAGAAGCCACATTGCAGAAATGGAAATATTTATTTCTCATTAGATTATTGATGTAACTGAGATGCCTTACAAATAGAAATATTTGTTTGACCTTATGTATAACTAGGAAATGCATTTATGTTTATAATATAGTATACTGGTAAAAAAAACCCTTCAAATGTGCAAAGTCTCATTTACTAGATTTACATATCTCTATAATATTTTTCAAAAGAAAACATTATCTATTCTTTCAAATGCACACACATATGCTTTGTTTACATATATTCAAATATTTACCTCAAGGCATTTGCTTATTTATTTATTTTAAAATTAGCCTTTGGAAATTCTGAAATTAATTAGAAACATAAGAATGAAGCATTTAAACATAAAAGTGGCAACTATGGCGATATTTAGAATAAATATTGGTAGAAAAATATTTTTAAATGCTACATTGAAACTTGAGTTTCTCAGTGATTATACGTAAGAAAATACATTTTAAAATTGGATGTCACATTGGAGTGCTGAAGTCTTCCATCACTGGTTGAAAATAATGTTTTTAAAGTAGGACTGCTCAGCTCCAATATACAGATGTCCCCTAAGAAGCCTCCAGAAGTGACATTTCTATCCCTCTCTTCCTTCACCATCTCTTTCCCTTTCTCCAGGGTCCAGTGCTGCCTTCATCTTTATGTCCTTGAGTCCTCTGCTAATTCGTTCCTCCCTGCCTGGGCTATGGCCAGCCCTGGGACCAGGGGTTGGAAGCTGCTGCTGGTGGTGGTGGTCTCATGTGAGCCGTGTTGGGTCAGGAAGGAGCCCTTGTAAGAACTTACAGTTCCTGAAAGAGCAGGTCCTCCCCATTGGCCCACAAGAAGCCCCCAATGGAACGTCAAGCATCGGCAGAGTAGGGGCCAAGAGATGCTTTGTGCCAGGAGTGGTGGCACAGACTTGTGATCCTAGCACTCTAGAAGGCTGAGGCAAGAAGCCTGGGCAACTTAGCAACTTATTGAGACATTGTCTCACAAGAAAAAAGAAGAGCAGCCTGAAGATGATGCTGAGTGTGAAGTCCCAGGGTTCAACCCCTAGGACCATAAGGTAGGTAGGGAAAGAAAAAAAAGAAAGGGGGGGGTGTCTCTTTAGGAGCCTTCCAATAGTGTGGGGTAATAAAAATCTGAGGAGAAGAAACCCATTTATTTATTTTTTTCTCTAGCAAATAAAAACAACAAACTTGTTGATTTTTGTTCTCTGATTTTCCTCAGCATCTGTATTGCAGGATAGGCTTCCCCTGCCTCCTGCTGCCTGTGCCTGCTGTGCTTTCTGGCTCGAGGTGCTGGATCCCCTTCTGTGCAGTGCCACAGGAGGAGACAAAGATCTGGGATGGGGCTGTGGGTGCAGTGGGGCCCTGGGCTCGCCTGTGAGGGCCATACGTATCTGGGGAGGCCTGGGGAAGCTCTCATAGCTCAGGGCTGGTCATGTGGTTGGTGCACATATATCTTTGGCATGAATTCTTCTGGTGTTGGAAGGGCATCTTTCACAGTCCTTATGTTACAGCTTGGCCTTTAAGTGCCCTCCACTTTGTTAGAGGCTGGGTCACCAGCTTGTGGCACTATTGGTAGGTGGTGGGATGGTTAGGAGGTGGTCCCCAGTGGGAGGGAAGTGTGCCTTTTGGGGTGTGCCCTTGAAGGTGAAGTTATAGGTCTGGTCCTTTCCTTCCTTCTTTTTCTTGCTCCCTGCTATCTTGAAGTGAGCAGCTTTGCTCCCTGCCATGTGCTCCCTACCATGATGTTCTGTCTGCAGAACAACTGGGCAAAGCAAATATGGACTGGAAGCTCTGAAATCATGAACAAAAATAAACAATTTTTAAGTTCATTTTCTAAGGTATTTTGTTAGCATGATGGAAAGATGACTAACTCCCCTTGGGATTAGATTCTGAAACAATGCAATTCTTACTGCAGGCATAGATGTACTTTTACCCTCTCCCCGCAAAAAACCCCCACTCCTCATCTCTGTGGGGCGATGCTGTTCCAGGCATTCATTTTGCAGTAGTATGTGTTAAGCTCTCCTCTAAAGCGTCAAATATCATTCTAACTTTTGCTGGAGGCAGGACATGCACCAAGGGGCCCTTATTGGGAGTTGGTATTGCATATAGCAAATTTCTGATTTCTTGCCATCTGAGAAGAGCTTGGTGTTTGTTGTCCCGAAGCCTCAGAGTTGGTGAGTAATTAGTCTTGCCAGGCCAGTCTTCTTAAAGCTTTGATCTTTCCAGTTGCAATGTGAATTTTACATCTTTTTTCTAGCACAAGTTTTTATCACAAAGGGCTCAGTTTTGGCCTTTGATAAATTCTCTTTTGCAGAAGGGAAGTAAAAGGGGGGGAAAGCACTTGGGACCTTATAAAATACAGATTTTACCCTAACTTTCCTTGTGTGATTGTTTTGAAGTTTGAAGTGTAATGCACACACGTGCATATACACTCACTCACACATTCATGCCTCCAAGAATGAAAAGAATTTGAATTAAATCAGGCACAAGGCAAAGGGATGACACTCAGAAGAGAGATGTTCTGACAAGCCTTTTCTTTATTCTCTTCAGCTAATTGTGTCAGTTGACACGCTGACATCAGGAGTAGTGAGATTTTGACAGGCTAATTTGAGCTTGTGGTTCCAATGAAATGTACATAAGGCACTTGTTATATTTAGTGACAATCAGTGTCATTTTCTGCTTAAAAACAATCCATTTATTCAGATGCTGGGAATGCAGTGGTCCTTTGAGGTAAATGAAAGCCTGTTTGGGATCAGGCTATGGTTGAGGAAATCTGGAGGCTGAGAGGAGATAGGGGAGTTCCTGACCATCAGGTTGGGTGAGTGCGGCTATGGGGTAGCGCCTGAGAAAACTGGGTAATATTGAAAATCTTGTGTTTGACAGCAGACATGTCTGGCGCCCTGTGCCATGATTAACTCTCAGTAGCAAGATCTTACAGAGTTTGAGTAGCAGAGAATCAAATGGTGACTTTATTTGGCTATCAATCCAGCTTGTTGTAGTTTTAAAGTAGAAAGATAAAAGCTAAATCTTTAAGGATTTAGAGGACATACTAAGCTTTGGAAAAGAAAAAATAAATTAAAAGGGAATATGATGACATATCTTGCCAGTAGATGGCACTATCAATCCATGGTGGAACACTGTTTCCTGGCTCTACTGGAGAGATTAGAGCCTGACACAATTTCCTCTTGGCATAGAAGGTGAAGTCAAGAGTTGAAATAAAGACCATGGTGAGTCTTTAAAAACGACGCATGTCGGCAGCAACTAAGGCTGACCCTTTGAAAACAGCCCTCAGGAGCGAGGACGCCGGAGCAGGTATGAATCAGTGTCTGGTTGAAATAGTGTCTGATGTCACTGGCAAAAATGGGCATGCACATCTTATGTGCGTATCCCAGTCATAAAATGGTCACATTCATTGGATGACCGGGAGTTTCATTTAATTATAAAAGAGAACTGCATTAGAAAAAAAATTATACAACTTCTAAAAAAGATTTGGAAGATATTCTGAATAATATATTTTCTCAAGCTTGGTCTATCCCTCCCCTTTCTCTCCAAAGAAATCTTAGTGCTTGGAACAGCAAGGACTGTTCAGGTCAAGGTAGTAATTACACTGCCAGATGGGAGACTATTTCTGCCAACCACGATTCTAATTTAGTCCTTTCCTTTATCCAGTACCAAACTGACTCTACTTAATAGAGCCACATACCGCCAAAACCACTGCCTGTGTAGCATTCTGATTTGCACCTATCTTGTAACATTTCAGATAAACCACAGCTTCAGATTGAATGAAGATGAAATAGCAATATTATAAAATGACTAAGCTCCAAAGAAACTACAAAGAATTTAAACAAAGTGGAAGCTAGGCTGAAATGGTCCTGTGACTCTAAGTAGCCTTATAGGAAGGTGGGAGAGGATGTCCCAATTGGCAAGTTGTAGTCTTAAACTGCTATTTCCTTAACGTCAAGCCTGAACTATCCCAGCAGAATCTTCCCTCAAAAATCTTTACGAAGTCAATTTATTTCACCCTTACTGAGTGGGATCATCCGCTAAAGCTTTCCCAAATCTTCCCCTACCCCGAGTCATTGTAGTTTTGGGATGCAGCCAAGTCACAGGTTTTTCTGAAGCAGTGGTCCAGGGGTGAGGCATTGGCTTCTCTCAAGAGATGTGCCCTACATCTGTTTGTTAGAAAATAGTGAAATTGTGACAGACATGAAAGAAGTAGGGCTGGAATGGCTGGAGAGAGGAGAGAACTCCAAAGACTCTGAGTGCTGGTAAAGATACATGACCCAGCACCATGGACATAATTTTGGGATTCTCTGCTATGTTTGGTTTATTTTCTCTCTTATCAGAGTGATCACCTACTTCTAAGTCAGAGTCCTATTTAAATTATCAGGCCACGTTTCCAAAGGGATTTTAAGACTGGTAGATTTTGTAAACTCTAGCATCTAAAATTTCCAGTTTCTCTCATGAACTCCCAAACGAGTATTGCTTTCTGTCCAGATCTGTGAGTTCACTCATCTTGCTGAACACCACCATCACCTGTGAGCACCTACCAGCTCTTTCCTGGTTTTCTCCCACAGGAAGAGACTGGATTTGCAGTTAGAGGTTCTAACTTACATCTGGGGTCTATCATTTGCTAGTTCTGGGCTCTTTTCCGAATCCAAACCTGGGCAGCCCATGTTAATATCACCTGTTGGAGAATCCTCCATATAAAGCCTTTCCTGTCCCCATGTTTCAACACAGTCCTGAAGGAAAGGGGTTTTCATTAGACTTTGTTCTCCTTCTGTGTGCTGCTTGAAATTTAGCCTACCATGATTCCTGAGCAACCCCTTCCTGTTCAGCCCCTCTTCAGCGATGGATGCCTCAATCTATTGACCTTAGGCACATTCAGGCGCCTTCTGGCAAGCAGTGGATAGACATCTACACAAGGGCACTCAAGTCTTCCTGGATCCACTAGAACTCTTTTTCCTCTCCTCAGCCACCTTCACTTCCAATGTCTTCAGAGTATAAAGGATGCTCATTTCAAAGCCTGAGCCTCCCAGAGGTCTCCGACTTTTAGCTTGCCTTTTGTCTCTCTTTTATCTTAATTTCTCCCTCACCACTTGCTCCTTCTGTTGTGTACAAATGAAGTCAGATATTTAACTTAGGAAAAAAAGGGTTTATCTTATGGTGGAAAGTTGTCAACCTTCACTTCTATGCCAGAATTACAATTTCTCTGGAAATCTTCTCAAGAAGTCACCATCTCTCCTCTGAATTCTAGAAGCAGCCACACAACTGGTTGCTTGACATCCATTCATGTCCCTTCCATTTTATTTCCCACATATCACCATGAATGATCTTTTAAAATATGTATTTGTTATATCACTTTCTGGCCCAAAATACTATAATCTGCTCCAATTATACTCACAACACACACATCAAGCCCCTATGTTGCTGTTCAGGTCCCATTCCTGTGTGGGGGCATTGCCAGTACTGCATTTCACTCAGTGCCCTTACATTCTTGTCTGTCCATCTGTAGCCACACTGGTCCATGGTGAGTATAGGGGTGTGTTTATCTATTTGCTCTCCAAAGATGTCCCAACCAGCTCTGCTGGTGATGCCTTTACTACCATAAAATCTCATAGAAATTTTTTTGTTCTAGCACCAACTTGCTCCATTTGTTCTTTTCCACTAAAATGCAAACTCCAGGAGGGTTGATATGTTAATCACTTTCCCATCATTGGGTCACAATACCCAACACCCACATCCTAAAGGAGGAAGGATTTATTTGGCTCACAATTTCCAGTGGGTGCAGTCCATGGTTGGCTAGCTGTAAGGCAGAAAGCATGGTAGAAAAGCCTAGTGGAGTAAAGCTGCTCACTCAGTGGCAACCAGGAAGCAGAGAGATAAGGGAAGAGTGGGGACAAGGACACACTCATGCCCCCAGTGACCCACCTCCAACCAGGTCCCATCTCCTAACAGCATATTCAGCTACAAACTCATCATTTGGTCAATCTGCTGATGAGTGTGGGGACCCCATGATCCAATCACCTTTCATATGGCCCCATCCTGAATATGTGACTTTTGGGGAAATTTTATTTCTGTGTTGTTCATGCTTCTTGTACATGTCTTGTTCTATGTACTCTTTGTACACAGTCAACAAAGTATCTAGTAATGTATATTAAACAATTTCAACAAAACAGCTACAGAACTAATGTATTAATAACGGAAGGAATGAATTGATGAGCCCTCTGACCAGTTGTGTGCTGGGTGCCAAGGACTGCTGAGACATGCTTCTGCTATTCTCTGCATATTCTGTACCTGTTTCTCCCTTGCTACCCTCCATCCAGCATTCAATCAGGCACACGCCCCTCCCATCCGTTCTCCTCACCCTGTCCTATCCATTTCAGACTAAAGTCATCTTTCTCTTTTCTCTGAGTCATAGCATATTAATTTTTACTATTAATAAAAAGGTAACTTCTCATGAAAATATAGTTTATTTTCTCAACAGGTTTTGCCTTGAGGACAAAGCTATGTTTAATATCTTTTCAATTTCCTGGAACTCCTCAGTGATGTGATGATTGACTGATGGATTTAGAAAAGATAACTCTGAAAAGAACTAACATGATGCTTCAGCTTTCATCAAGATGAACTGAGTCACACAGTACTAAGGATCTAGCCCTCCTTAATCTGTGTACACTTTTCTCTGAGAGTTTTTTTGTACTATGAAGGAAAAAAGAGAATACAGGCATTTTAAAGTATAAATAATATGAAACATCATTCAGTAGGTGTGAGAGACATGGACTAACTTGGTCACTAAGATAATCCCAACTCAAAGGCTACATCTTTCAAGGGGAAATTTTTTCTCTTTTCTCTTTGATCTCACAAATGGTGGTGGCAGCTAATTATCCATGATAATCAGTGGTGGAAAGTCAGGTAAGTTACCAGACCGTACACAAAAGTCTACATATGGTGGCTTTTTGGCTTGTTTGTGCAAATATAATAATGGTGTGCTACAAAATGAGATTGTTCATGATATTGTAGTTATGCAACGATGTGATCACTGTGAGGATGTGCTTAGTCAGTTCAATGACATCCACAGTTACAGAAAACAATTCTGAAATGGGTCCAAACAGCTTTGTGGTTTGTCCTTTCTTCAACTAGGCGGAGTGACACAAACCACTTGTTACCTTTTGAGTGTTCTGAAGGCTGTCCAATTCCTTTTAATCATGATCCACTTGCACAGGGCTCAAAGATCAGTGCCATGTATTGAGAATTGAAGCATCACATGGAACAGAGATATCTGGGATGAGTTAGAAATTGACATTTAAGGTTAGAAACCACAATTTCAAAAATGCAACATGATTACTTATCACTCACATATGAACAAATAATAAACTGAATCTCAGGAGACTGTTGAGTTAAACTCAGCTAATGAGAGTAGAGTTCAAGCAAATGTAAGGCAGCTAAGACAAAGAAGGGAGGGTGTAAGAGAAGTTTCTCAGCCTTTCACCATGCTTTGATAGGAAAAAAGAACACAGGAGACTGGACTAGTTTATTTCTTTGTTCTTCTCCAAACTGTTTATGTATTTGAAGAAATCTATTTTTAAAAATTTTGCAAATAGTGTCCAGGGATTTAGCTCAGTGGTTCCACCACCTGCCTCACAAGCACAAGCACAAGGTCCTGAGTTCGGTCCCCGATACCAAAAAAAATTTTTTTTTTTTTGCAAATAGTTTACTGAGCACCCATGGTATTATAAGAACAGTTCTTCTTGTCTGATATTTTTCAGTGAGCAAAATAAACAGAGAATCTGCCCTCTAAGAGTTTGTATTTGAATGGAGGCATGGTAGATATATGACAGAGAGTGATAAATACATGATATATTTAGATGGTAGCATGCCAGAAGGAAGATGAGTGCTGTAAGAACAAAAATACATAGACAGTAGGTTAGTATATAGGATGTGGGAAATGAGGGAGAGGAATGAAAGAATGAAAGGCTCGCTGAAATGTTCATGTGGAGCTGTTATGTTTTTCTCGTGACTGTTCCTTTTCAAAGTATCATCTGTTTTTGTATAAACATGGGCTAACATAACATTACCATGATTGTCTATCCGCATCTTACCATGGAATAAAAGTCTATCACTTAAATCCATCTAATGAAACTCACCAGAAAATACACAAAAGTGTGGATTAGGCCATCTTCAGGTGACTCATTAATGTATATATGCTGTTGATTTTCTGAGTTTTCTTTACTACTAGAAATATCACTAAAGTTAACCTGTACTTAAAGTTCTCAGTGAATCTGGATGGCTGAGAAGTATATCTTTGCCTCTCACCTTCTTTTTGTGACCTAGAGGAACACTGAGTTTTAATTAAGCTTACTGTAGACTGAGTTTAATCACTTGGAGGACTGTTTCCATATAGATTCTCAAGAAAAATGAGTCTGGGATTGATCAGTGAAGCTTGTAGAGAGCTAAGAACTCTCCTGGGAATGAAGAAAGCAAGAGACCAGAGTTCAAGACAGGTGGATGGAAGGCAATTCTGATCAACCCTGAGATGGGGAGGAATGGCCTGGGGGGGATATGCTCAGACATGATCATATGACTGTAAAAGTATGAGGCAGGGCATATCCTAAAGGGAAGGCCTTGCCTGATTTATTCTGAAGGGCAACCTTTCAGATGCCTGTATGTTTTGGATAGCCCATGTTATTGTTATCACCTGGCACATTTACCTGAAGAGAGACATTTGCTTCTATGGGATGTGCCATGTCTGACATACAGGTAGATACCAACTTACAGGCTTGTGGGATTATAGTCAAATATTAATATCCAATTATCTTAATATTTGGGAAGTAAGTTAGAATGGAGGTTAGATGAATCCTAGGCATTGTCTTTGATCTGACACTGTCCTGTCCTTGGATCCTACATGGTATCTTAAACACTTTGGGTTGGGTGATATGTAAACAGAGAGATTTATTTTAGTTTTGGAGGCTGGAATCTAAGATTCAGTGCCTGGCTGAATCATTTCCTAGAGAGTCTTGGTTCATATCTATGCATTCTGGTTTCATAGAACTTTCTTGCTCTGTCTTCCTATAGTGGGTGGGGTGAGCAATATCCCTGAGATCTCTTTTTCAGGTCACTAACTAACCCCATCAAGAGAGATCTATTCTTTGATATGAGTATTTCTTGAAGGCCCTCTTAGCTCCTAGTCCTGTCACCTTATACGAATTTTGGGTGGACACAGAAATTAGACAATTGCACCTGGAGAGTTGCTCAGCCAGCAGTATTAATGGCTGCAGAGTAGAGAAAGGCAGAGCTCCTGGGCTTGTCCTATTCCATTTTGCTCTTTTGCTCCCATAACACTTGTTTTAGTTAACTTCTTGTATCACCTTGCCTGGGCCTCAAGGTACCAAGATATTTTGGTCAAATCTTATCCTGGTGGAGTCTGTCAGGCTGTTGTTGGATGATACTGACTTTTCTCAGGGTGGGGCAGTACTGAGGATTGAACTCAAGTCCTTTCCACTGAGATAGATCCTCAGCCTTTGTTATTATTTTGAGACAGGGTCTCATTAAATCACTAAATTTCCTGTTCAAAAGAGACCTGTTCTGTGGGTTCTTCATTCCTGTACAGTCAGAGTTGCCCGCTGTGCCTGAGCCCTCTGCTAGGGCATCCTCTACTCACATCCTTTTGTGTGGCTTTGGAGTCACTTGTGACCATATGAGGGCTGGACCCTCCTGTTCTTCTCTGTGTACCACTCACCATCTCCTGAATCACCACTTTATTCCTTGATACTGAATTATCCCTATCAGAATAGAAATACATTCCCATGAAAAACTCACAAGTACTCTTCCAATGAAAACTCACTGAAAATTTCCTGTTCTTGGTCACAGCAAGACATTGTTACAGCACAGTATAAGCTTTGTATCTCCAGTTCTTCAAGGCTTCTTCCCTTTGCCACCTGATCTAACAGTCTCATTTCTCAGCCCTCCATGGACCTGGCTTTTTTTAAGGTTACCAGTGACCTCCCTGCATAAACCCAGGTTCACTTTTCTTTCTGCTGTGCTTGTGACTGTTCAGTGTGTCTGAAATGGTTGACAAATTCTTCTGTCTATAGCTGTGGTTCTCATCTGGAATAATTTTGTCCCTTAGGGGTGACTAGGAAATATCATTTTTTGTTATCACAAATGAGGTTAGGTAGTATTTACATTCAGGGCGAGCTTGAGCTTCCACAACAAAGAATGATGTGGCTCAATATGTCAGTGTTGCTACTGTTAACTTCTTTTTATGCCTGCCCGATGATTACCCTGGATACTCAGTTTCATTTCCTGGCTTGTCTTCTAGACAGCGTCTTAATATTTGATTTTCATAAAGCTTGGTCCTAGTAAGCTGGTTACTCTAGCTCTAAACGTCTGGTGACTTCCTATCTACTTGCTTACTTGACATCGCCATTGGAATGAATAATAAACATGACAAACTTAATATATATGAAATGGAATTTGAATTGCTTTTCCAAACCTGCTACATCTCCACTACTCCACTTCTTAGTGAATAGCACTACATTTCCTAGGTACATAGATCTCTGGTCAGTGTATTTGACTCCTCTCTCTCCTCTCTCCCACAGTGAATGCTTCAGCAAGTCCTGTGAGCTCTATTTATAAAATATTTTCAGATCTGATTGAATTTTCTCAAGTTCCATAGCTGCTCATCCACAATGTCATCAGATATCGCCTCGATTACTGCAGTTACTTCCAAGTGATTACTCTTCTTCTGCTCTTGTCCGTTACAGTATATTCTGCATGCAGCATCTGTAATATTTCAAAAACATAAACCCCAGTAACTTCCTCTACACTTAACAATGTCTCTATCTCCTGGTCAGGCCTCCAGCCACTGAATGATCTGGGTACTACCCATCCGTCTCACCACATTCACTATGTCTGCAACTATGACATAGATGACAAGAGCTGCCCCAATACCGCCTTCCTAGACTTATTATTCTGCAATGTGACTTTGAAGTTTCTCCCATAAAGAGATGGTGTCTGTTTATTGTTCCTTGAACTGGGTTGGCCTTGTGCCCAGGCTTGACTGCAAGAATGCACCAGAGGTACCATGGATTGGTTCTGAGTCCTGGCAGCAGGAAGCCTTTTGTGCTTCTTCTGGCACTTGGGTCCCTGCCCAGGAATGATGTTTGCAGCTGGGGGCTGAGAAACCATGTAGAGTGGAGATGGGCCAACATGATTGAGGGTGTCCAAAATGGCCCCATAGACCCAGCAGCTGATCCTTGGCACATCTGTGAGGCCAGATGAAACTAAAATTGTGTGCCTTATGCTGTCTCATAGTTGTGAAGCAAATTAATAAGATTTTCCTATATTTAAATTTTTCCATGATTTGATGCAGAACAATTGCAGCATTCTCGTCTTTCTATAACAGATGAAACTTCCTCTGGCTCTTTATTCCCCCTCTTTTCTGTGCTTAGAACACTGTTAGCTATTTTCAGTGCAAACTGCTGCTGAGCCTTTGGGATTAGAAACCATTTAAAAATGTTTGCATAGATTATCTCATTTTATCCTGACCACGTTACTGTTTACGGGGTGCCTCCTCTCACCTTCTGCTCCTTAGGCTATGACTCACATAGACTCCTGTTGCTCTCACCTCTCTCTGGCAGGATGCTTGTTGTCTGGGATGGGTGCTTCCATGACAGTCCATTGGGCCGCTTCCCAGTGTCCACTCTGGTCTGTCCAGGGTGCTTGCCTGGCTGCTCTCTGAGGAGCTATCTTTTCATTCACCAATCAACAATGAAAAGCTCCATTTACCTTCTTTTAGACTTTTTCTTGATAAAGATCGGGAACTCAATCTCTGTGTTTTGAAATTTATGTGATAAATGCTTCTTTTTACTTGGATTGAATTTGGAGAAAGCCACCCTGCACTGGGCAGAAGACACATAGTACTCTTACAACATCCTCCATGATGATTTTCCCAATTGTTTTCCTTCCTTATTGCTGTCTCCTGAACAGGGCTTTTACAGGCTGGTCTGTGATCTGCTTGCACTGGCTTCACAGTGGCTTCTTTGTCTCCTTAGAACCATACTATCCTCAGCAGAAATTCAGAGTGTAAGCCTAATTTTGCATATTTAATATTTTAGTTCCATAAAAGGTAGCTTGATCTGATCACTGAGCAACTAAAGTTAGAAAAGTAGGAGAGGAAGCCTGAGCCCTTCAGGCTTAGCCAGAGGGCTATGCTGGGTGCCACCATGGCCTCAGAATGTAAGGAGGGGAGGGAAGCCAGGCAGGTTCGGAATGAGGTTGCAAGAAGGCCTCCAGAACAAAAATGGTTAGTCTAATTTTCACACAAGATCTATGGGGTTGTTGTTCTTCTTTTACAGCTGAAGTAACGGAAATTTACACTACTAGTCATATTCTTTTTACTGTCTTCTAGAAACAAAGAGGGCAAATATTTTGATTAGTAACATTGATAAAAATATTATCACCCAGTAAACATGTATTTTATTTTCTGTCTTCCATTTGATAAATAATTTTAATTACCCTGCTTTGTTCATTATGCACACTCTAATGAGTAGAATGATAATTAACTTTAACACCCCATATGTTATTCGCTTTAACTTTCATGTTTCATTTCACACTCAATTCTCATCTACCAGGTGATAGATACTTTGCTTCAGTATTGATGGGAATTGGCCACCCCACCTAATACCATCCTGACAGATTTAAATGTTTTGCCAGTCTGAGCCATTAAAAATAATAATTCATAAAAACATCTAAATGTGCTTCTTGTTTTTCCTAGTCTTTCCCTTAATCCTTCTGAAATGACCTCCCTTTCATCTACTACACCATCTTTTATACACAACTATTTCCACCGTGTTTATCAGTGGAATTCTCTGAACAAATGTTCATTCAGAATGAGGCCAAAACACTGTGTGTAAGATTCTCAGGGAAACCAATCAAGCCTTTTTTATCTGAATGTACACAGAGAATGTAAGAACAGTTGTCAAGTGCTTTTTAGTCTGTATAGCGATAAGAGATTTTTCTCTCACCTTCCAATTTATCATTGCCCATTGGAATGTTTATCCAGCATCAGGAGAACAACCCCAAGCATTCATTTTCTGCCTTAATAGCCTGACAGGGACAGGTGCTCAAATGGCTCTTGTTTCCTAAGATAGCTCCGTTGTCATTATTTTTACTGTCTGTTGACCAGATATTACTTGATGTAACAAACTTGACTGCATTCTTAAAATGTATGACATGATGTGATTGGTGTTTAGGTTTTAGATGGTTTGGCCAGAATAGTGTTAGGTTCTCACTCACTCAATCAGTTTTTGCCTTTTCTGGTGGCAGAAATGTGAATATATTAGAGTCACACAATCAGCCTTTCATATCAGAACTAATGGGATGCAGAGTTTAAACCAAAAATAATCACAGCAACGCTGCAAGCACTCACATCAGAGAAGCAGCTGGGCTGACATGCTGCCTCCCCTCACTCCCAAAACCTGTCGACATGGAAGATGTCAAAGGGTCACAGTTGCTTACAGCTGTGACTCCCTGAGATCCTTCATTAGGATAACCAGTTTCGCGGTGATGCCATCTGCCTTCATTTATCTCTGCAGAATGTCCATTTTAGAGAAATGAAATGTCTATCTGAGTTAAGACTTTAGGATAGTTGAAGCTAAGCTGTGATCTCTATTAATTAATTTTTCTCATGCTATTGTCTAATCTACTCTAATATAATAAACATTGAATGCACTCAAATGCAGGAAAGACACAAACACACATTGCTTTAGAAATATGAGACAGAAATTCTTATGGGGACAATTATTAATATTTCCTATGGCATGTGATTTGAAAAATCTGAAGCCAGCATGCAGTGGTGGCTGCTCCTTGCAAGCAGGCTGCAGTTCTGGCAGCCAGCCATGCCGGGAGGTGGGCAGCTAAGGGGGCCTATGCTCACAGCTGTCTGGGAGGGGTCTTTCTCACAGTGCAGTTCCCAAGAGCAAATTCTAAAATTGAATAGCAGCAAGGATCTTAGGTCCACAAAATATAATGACTTGAACCGAAAACTGACCTAGTGACAAGAACAAATGCAGCCCATGTTACAAATGGATTCCAGGAGGCCGCTAAAAAAATTCGCTTTCATATGTGCTTACTCAGGCAGCTGTTAAGTTCACCAGCGCCAATGCCCTCTTTACCCTCAGCTGTAATTTATTACAGATAATAATTCTGACTCATTTTATTTGTATCTGCTGCTTAAGTCACATATTAAAAAGCTTCTTACAGCCACCGCCGATATGAAGCAAATGCAAAACATTAGAAAAGAATTCCACCATTGCATAGGTCAAAGAATGTTTAAAAAAGACTAAATCAGGCAATCCTTCTAGGTGTATTTTTTTCCTACTTTTTTTTTTTCTAGTCTTTTTCCTTTTGCCACTGGATAAGCTCCAGAGGGAGCAGAATGAATGTGACTTAAAATAGCATGAGATTGCAACAATGTTTCAAACTACTGTTGCCAGTTGTTTCTGTGGCCAAAAGTATTGCTGCTATTTAGTGTATTAACATTCTGTATGTATACATATCTGCTAGAGCTTATGAGCCATCCTTCTTAAAAACATCTGGGCACAAACCAAAAACTACTCATCACAGAAATTTCCAGAAGGGTGAGGCAGAGGATTAGTAAATTGTGGAAAGAGGGATGGAGTCAAGAAGGTCTTATTGCTTCTTGAAAGAGGCCAGAGTTGAGAAGACCAATCACAGTGAGAGAGCTTACAGTGCTGGGTATGAAGGGGTGGAAAATGCTGGTTACCGAAACTCAGAAATGCTAGTTACCTCTTTCTCAGTTTTTGTTGCAGTTAATACTAGGTATAGACGGCTTATTCTAAAAAAGAGAACAAACAAAAACAAAAACAAAACACCCAAACCATTGACGTATTTTTGGGAAAGTGTTTAAATTAAGAAATGCTTGTCTCTTTATTCTGCATTTTCTAGTGTTGTGTAGATATACAATCATGAACATTCTAGAAAACCTTTAAAGCATATTAAGTGATTGAAATCTATATATATTTTTCCAAAATTGTTTTTAATATTTATCTCATTGCTAGCTAGATTACCTTCAGGAATTGCAATATGATGCTTTACACAATTAAAAATAAAGCTCATTAGAGAACAGTAAATATAAATATCTACTCTGTTTTTGACTTAAAATCATCTATTTATTTCAGAAAAATTCAAACTTTAATTCAGAGTATCTCATTAAAAATGTTTGATTTTCCTCAACAGGTATAAGACTTTTGACCACTTGGATTTTTATGTTTTTGTGGTTCTCATGATGAAATACTTAGATAATGATTAGGTAGTTTTTCTTTAAGTCAGATGCATTCTTTAGTAACCTACTATAGGTTAGACTCTATCAGAATATAAAGGAAATGGATGATAATAGATTCGTACTTTGAGCAGACTACCAATAAATGTTAATTGTGGATGACAGTATTATTTTCCCAATTCATGCTGAGCCAGTAGAACTAGCAGTGTAAAATTTGTCATTGCTTAATTCTCCCATCTAAAGTTGTTACTTTATATCAAGTATGTTAAGATTAGAGGAATCTTTCCATTTATTCACACATTCATTTGATTAACATTTAAAACTTTTGTGTCAAGGATATTTACTTGTTGAAGGTATAAACTGGAATAGTGACAGGGCCCTGCTTTCAAAGTGTCACCTCTCACCTGGATTTCAAAGGAATAGGAAGGCTGAATTTCAAAGAAAAGGGGAGCAGGGTTAATAAAGTGTTAATTTTCAAGGGAAAATATTAAAAGAGGGAAAAGATTGAGGGAACCTTACAGAGGGTTGATTAAAAAAGAAATGTTCCCATTTTTATTCCTAGTTCTCAGATCTTCTCTTTGTTATATAATATTTGGGCACAGAAAGTTTTTAGATTAAGAGAAATGTTTAGGGCCTTTTTTTCCTTGTTCGAGAAGTTGTTTCCTCTCTTGTGTGGACATTATCTCTTTCTTCTTACTAACTTCACAATAAAATATTTGTTATGTACATGTTCATGCCTGTGTGGCAATCAGAAGGTATACTAGGATCTGCCTCAGAGGAATGGAGCTCAGACATAGCTTATGGTGCACAAATGCCAAAAATACAGAAAAGAGCTGGCAGTAAATATTGAACAGAATTTTCTAAGTTTACTCATTCATCTTCATATAAGTATACACATGTACCTGTATGCCTGCCATTATCTTTCCATGTCTCTGTCTCTATGTTCTTCCTAGCTCTAGCCAAAGCAATTGGGCAAGAAAAAGAAATAATTGGCATCCAAATAGGAAAGAAACAATTATATCTATTTTTAAATAATATAATCTTACATATAGCAAACTCTAACAATTCTACCAAAACACATTATAAATAAAAAGAAAACTCAGTAAAATTGCAAAATACATAATCTACATACAAAAATAAGTAGCATTTCTATAACTAATAACAGACTAAAAAAGAAACAAACAAAATATAATTTACAATAGCATCATTACGTAGCATTCATATAGAACCACAAGAACACCCTGAGCACTGAGGAGCAGAAGCTCCCCATCATAGAGGAGCTGAGCCTTTCGGGCCGCTGTACCACTGCCCCCAGTTCAGAGGAGCAGAGCCCTCAAGAAGATACAGAATGACTGGGTAGGTCTATAACAAGAAAAGAGATTTAATTAGTGATGAACATTTTTCCACAAAGTGAAAAATACATGCTACAATCTGAATAAACTTACAGAATATATGCAGTGACAAATGACATACAGGAAAGGAGGTTTATTATCCAAAACTACTTAGTCCTTAATCCACAAGGGACATGTTCCAAGACTGTCCCTGGGTGCTGAGACCTCCAGATGATAGCAAACTCTACATATGCTATCTTTTTTACCTATACAAACATAACACTAAGAAAGTCTAGTTTATAAATTACAACAGTAAATTCACTAAAATAACCAACAATAAAATAGGAAAATTATAACAATATGTTGTAAGAAATATTACATGAATGTGGCCTCAAAATCTTAATGTATTTTTCCTTTTTACTTAAAAGAAGCCATCTATGACCTACCTTTGGTATATTTGAATTGTGCCATGTCTGTACCTTGGAGATAGTGGGTTATTTAACACAAGTACTAGGATACCACAACAGTCAGACTCACGACTGAGACAGCTACTAAACTAAGTGGAAAATACTGCAGAATCCAATTAATTTTGAAAATAAAACTTAAAACTCAGATACCACTAGCAATGGGTCACAAACGTGGTCCACAGACCAGCTGCATCAGGAGTGTCAGGAGAAATTTTGAAGAAATATTTTCTCCTATATTCTATTTTAGGAGTGTCTTATTTAAAAAGGTGAGGAGAAGAACATACCATTTTTGAAAAGTCTGAGACTGTGTTGTTAAATAGCTATGTTTACTTATGCTTATTTATATCATTTAGAGATGAGTAGATCATGAAGATTCTGGGACGTGAATCAAGGGTGTTTATTTACTTAGTGTGCATGGCAAGGGTATGGCCCAGTCAATGAAAAGAGAATTTTGTGGGAAGACATTTGGAAGAGAAGAATTGGTTCAGCTGAGAACATGTTATCTTTGAGGTGCTTGTTAACACGCAAGTATAAGTCCCTTCTAAGTATCTGATATTCCAAAAGCTCTCTGAGCTGGGGAAATATATTTGGGTCTCATGCATGTTGGAAATGGAGAGAGAACTGTGATTATTTTGTGCAGTGATTGTCTCAGTATGGAGAGGAAAGTTCAGTGCTTTGCTTTGCTTTTGAAAAAAAATTAGGAGTCTTTACATGAAATGCATCTGTAGTGTGACAGAGCCCTTAGAAAATGGCTTTTTGATGTATCATCTGTCTGGGAAGAGCTGCTTTATGAAGTAAATCCAGTCTTTGCTTATTTTGTACCTCACCCTGTGACTAAAAGCATTTCAAGGGAAGATAATTAAGTGAGGATATTAAGTGGTATAATGATGACAAAAACAAAAAGGAAAAATGAGGACAAAGGGAAAATGGAGGAGAAAAAAATAGAAGAGGTGGAAGATGGGAGTAAATTGCAGGTAAGAATAAAACTAAAAATATGTTTGTTCAAGCCAAGATATCCTTCCTGAGTGTCTCAAGACATTCTGCCACCTTATATAATGAAGATCTCTCTCTCTCTCTCTCTCTCTTTCTCTCTCTCTCTCTCTCTCTCTCTCTCTCTCTGCACACAGTGAGTGCTTTGTATCCATAATGCTACACTCATGGATTCAACCAGTCAGGGATCAAAAACACAGATATAAAGAATTCACCTTGTTACTGCTGTGTAGTAGGCAATAAGGCCCATGATGCTTGCATCTGTCCTTAACATGTCTGGACTTATTCCTTGTCATTTCTCAAACAATGTAATCTAACAACTCTAACAACTTTACATTATATTTATATTCCATTAAGTATTATAAGTAATCAAGAAATGACTTAAACAATAGAGATGGATGTTTGTAACTTCTATAGTACACTATTTTATATAAAGGACATAAATAACATTTTTTGATTTGGACATCTGCAGAGAGTCCCAGAACTTATTCTTCATGGATCCAAAGGGGTGAAAGAATATATATATTGCAACATATAACAATGCACATGTTCATATATATGTACTCTAATTGAAATTAATAAAATTAAATAAATCACAAAATATAATTGATTATTTAGAGTTGAAAGTAATCTAGGGCTAATATGAGGCAAAAAATAACCCTAGAAATTCTAATTAAGACTTGTATTCTATGTAATATAAAGAACAAAATCCGAAACAATATTTTTACAATAATAACTGAGTTTTGCTATAAGGGAACATGTCTTCCCTACTCTTCAAGTTTCCCTCCATATGGAGGGTGCTTTATTACTCCTGGTCTCTTCCATCCACTCATTTTGTTTGTGATTTGGTAGAAGGATTGGCATGATGGAGCAGGGGCTGTGTCTCCCTTTCCTTCTTTGGGGGAGATGTCTACTAGGACACAGGCTTTCCTTTGATCCTCCAATATATTGGCTCTTTTACATGAAGCTTTTGTGGCACCAAAAAAGTAAGAAAGATTAATGGTGCATTATTTTCTGGGAGTGGTTGGCCTCATCTTCTCATCTGTGAATCAACATTAGTACAAGTGGACCATTCTTATTGTAAAAATTCATCAGCATAGAGGGAGATGGAGGCAGGAGGACTGCAAGTTTGAGTCCCACCTGGACAACTTAGTGAGACCTTGTCCTAAAATAAAAAGGGCTGAGGATACAGCTCAGAGGTAGAGTGTCCCTGAGTTCCATATCCAACACACACATACACACACATACACACACACACACACAGAGACACACACACACACCTACCTCCAAAATCTGAAATGTTACAAAATTTGAAACTTTGTGACTGTTGACATTATACTGTTAGTTGAAAATTTCACACCAGACCTTATGTGATGCATTACAGTCAAAATGCACTGGTGGGGCTGGGGTCATATCTCAGTGGTAGAGTTTGTCTGGCATGTGAAAGGCCCTGTGTTCAATACACAGCAAGGAAAAAATGGCAGGTGCACTAAAACTACTGTATAAAATTACCTTTGAGCTACATCTGTAAGCTGTATGTGAAACAGCATAAATTAATTCATGCTTAGACTTCACCCTACCCCCATGATATTCCATTGTACCTATTCAAATCCACAAAAATCTTCAATGTGAAACACTTCTGGTCCAAGCATTTCAGATAAGGAATATTTAACTTGTAATTCAGTTGCCTGAAGATTCTATTATATTAGTTTATCAATCAAATCATAATATGTTGGATACTCACTTACTTGCTTATTTGCTGACTTCTCAAGTGACCCAAACCTTGAACTGGGAAAAGAGTCTACTTAAAAAGTGCAATAATTTTCACAGAGTTGTTTATTTTTAAAATAGGCAATGTAAGCTGATGTCATACAAAGAAAATGGAAGTCAGTATAAATAATCTATAGTGAAGAATTTTGACACTGATATCAAGTGGTATTTTTCTGGATTTTCTAGATCTATGAATGTATTTTATAATAACTAGGAATGAATGGCTGGTGCACGTGGCCTTGAGTTCATTCTGTTTGATAGAAAATAGTAAGAAAGACCCCAACATTTGGAATCAAGAGAGCATGACTATAGCTTTACCTCTAACTTGATTAGTGATTTTGGCAAATCAAATTCCATCTTGGGAGCTCACTCCTCCTCTTCTTCTCTAAGGCTCTGCTTCCCAAACCTATACATCATCATGTTTACTCTGGAGTTTGTTCTGTGCTTTGCTCTAAACGTGAAGTCTGATGTGCCACTATTGATTTGATCTTGATCCAGACTCATAAAATGGGTCTTTCCCACTCAGAATCATAATTTTCTTAGCTTTCCAGCTAAAGGGTGATATATTTTACATCTTCCTTTGTATATGACCACCCACAACATGGACAACATCATCTGAAAACCTACATTTTTAGGCAGAGGTTTACTTAATTGCAGGGCAATAGTGCACCTATAGGAATTGGAATACAGCAGAGCATGGCATCATGCTCTTAACATCACCCTTAATTTAAGCACTCCAGACAAACACAACCAAGAGACCTGTCCATTTTTTTTTTGGTGCTGGAGTGACATGCAGTCTGTGGTTTTAGTGGAGGACTGGCAGATCCAGGTGGGTGAAAACATGGCCCCTGTTGGCTCGCTTCAGATTGTTCATTACTCCTCTGTATGTGGTGCTTCAGAAGGGAAAAAACGCTGCCCATATCAAGAAGCCTGAGGAACTCTTACAATGTATTCTGTCAGCTGGCTGCGCCTAGACATGAAGAAGAAATCTTTTAGACAAAGTGTCTTGCCACTCTGCAGTTTGCAAATTTGCATAAGTGGGATTTTTGATATGATGCCTTGGAGCAGCCTCACAAATGCTTTGTCAATGTACTGTGCTGATCTGAGAAGTGACTGCTGTGATATTAATAATGTCATGGTAGATCAAGCTTGTTTCTGAGCCAATGAGGCAGATTTTGTGGAAAAGCCAGGAAAAAGAAGAGAGAAGTAAAAATTAAGAAGAAAGGGAATTTACTGATTGTTTTTCTTTCCACAAAAGGAAAAAAGCTAGATAATCAATCCATTTATTGTTAGTAGTCAGACTACAAAACACTGTTAGAACCAAACACATTTTAAATTGAAGATGAACTGGACAGTTTATATAGATGATTACCCTCCTGGCAATAGTGAGGAGGACACTATTCAGATATGCAAAGCCAGTTTTCTAGTAGAACAAAGCTAATTGATAATAGATACAAAAATACAGGATCATTTACATCATGGAAAAGAGCAGTTAGATTTATTTTTCTGTCAATTTCCAACTCTCTTTGTGAAATACTATTTTTTTCATTCCTTATCTGTCATATTATAAGTATATATCTGGTGGTTTCCTAATTTGTACATTAAATGAATTACCCTCTTGAATATTACTTCCTCATGAGCTTTTCAAAAGTGATACTCATGCTAATGACTCAATAGGTTTCTGAAGTGGAAGAAAGATTAGTGACAGGGGTTTCACAAAGTGCAGTTGACATGGGACCACAAGAACTTAACAACAAGGCAAGTTCTAAAATATGAAGGCGTTCCATGGTTTAATTCAAAATGCATGTCTGAAACAATCCTGGGATTATCCAATTTTAAAGAGCATTAGAATAAAAGACTATGAGATTCAGGCTGGGACTAAATCTGGGCACTTGCTGTGTATAGCAAACACCACAGCAGCCACAGAATCTGCATCTCATAAGTTTACTTTATTTGCTCTAAAAATGTTTACATGTGCTGAGGTTCTAACATATTTTAGATCCTTCTAATTAATAGTAGAGTATCTGGAGACTAAATTAGTGGTTACTATAGAAAACATAGAGCCCTGGAAATACATTCCTTTTTGTTGTTTCTCTTGATGTGTTTAAATATGTTGAAAGAGACTAGAGTGAGCAGATCATGTTACTATCTTCTAGCTCATATGTCATGTATTTTTCACTTACGAAAGAAGAAAGAATGCTGGGTTCACAACAGAATCTGAGCAAAGCTTCTTTTTGGAATAGTCAATGCCAATAATGCCTTATCATGCCCATGGTGTTGGAATGTATGCCAGTAAACTTGGGGCTCTTTTCCATGGCCTTCAGAGTTTGTAGAGAAGAGTGTGGGACTCACAATGCCTGCATAGACTAGACCCAGTCTCTCTGGGTGACGCTCACATCACTGAGTCCTTGAGCAAATATGGTGAAGCCAAGTATGTGGAGGGTTCCATGCAGCTGTTGACAGAAATAATGTTAGAAGAGTTGAGAATATTTACAAGTAAGCCAAGGGAAAAGTGTCTCCCAATCTTGCTCCTCAGCAATTAAATTTTGATATGTGCAGCTGAGTCTCAATCTACCCACTTCCTTCCCAAAGCACCTTTGCACCAGTTCCAATAATTCAGGCTCTGGCTGGATCCTTTCATAGAGCAGGCTTCTACCGTTTGCTATGCCAATCCAGGGCAATTGCAACTAATGAGATGGAGGCCCATTGTAGGATAAGATTCGTGATTATGTAAGATTATGTTCCATCCTCAGGCTGTAAGAGGCTTACACAGCAGCAGAGATCTGTGCAAATGTTATTAGCTTCAGCTAATTAGACCCCTCTAAACCTGAGAAATCTGGATTCCAGAAACAGAAATGAGAACACTTGGACCTGTTTACTGAAGTACAAAGCAGCTTACATTTGCCTGTGACTGGTGCTTGTTTATATCCTTAAGTAGTAGAGGTTTTAGCTGAGGATATTTGATCTAGCCAAATAGAGCAACTGTCTACAAAAAACTGGGGTGCACTCACTAGAGTTATTAGGATCATAGCTGTTTGACTGTAATGGTTCAGAGAAGGTCAATCATGCCCAGACTATTTCAAAGATGTCAGGAGGCCCTCTTCCTTATAACAAAGAGCACATTTATTGCACATGGTATATTTTGTTTTCTGGATTAAGAATGAGAGAGATAACTCTTTATGGATGTCAGGCATGCTTGAATGTCACTGTCCCTGACTCAAGGGTGATGCTTAATTGATGCCAGGGAAAACCTCCCATCTAGCCCAGTAAAATATTTTATTATTTCATGTACTATTTGGACATGTTAATGGGGTTCAGTGTGATATTTCAACAAGTGCATATAGCAGATACTGATAAAATAAGGGTAGTTAGCACCTCCCTCTTCTTACCATTCTTTATGTTTGGAAATTTCAAACTCCTCTATTCTAGATTTTCATAGAATATATAATTGCTTATTGAGGACCATAGTCATCCCAATGTGCTACAGAGCACCAGAACGTTTCCCTTCTACTTCAATGTGTCTTGGAACCTTTTATCCAATCCCCTCTATCTAGTCTTCTGACTCTACTCTTCCAATTCTCTAGTGATTACTACTTTACTCTCCTACACTTTGAAGTCAGTGCTTTTAGCTTCCACATATGAGAAAGAGAATGCACTTTCTTGCTATGTATGACTTATTTCACTTCATGTAATGTCTTTCAGTTCCAACCATTTAGCTGCAACTGACAGGTTTTCCTCCTTCTATATAGCTAAATAATATTTCACTGTACATGAGGTGTTATCAACTATAGTGAGTGATTAAATTTAAAAAAAATTATTACAGTAAAAGACACACTGTAGGGATGGATAATTTTAAAAGGAAATTAAATATTCACTCTATATTTTGGTCACTCCTTGTATCACCACACCACATTTTCTTCATGTATTCATTTGCTGATGGGCACCTAAATTGATTCTGTATTTGAGCTATAGTGAATAGGGCTGCAGTTAATAGGGGAATGCAGGTATGCTGATTTCATTTCCTCTGGATATATACTCAGAGATGGGATAGCTGGATCATATGGCAGATCTATTTTCACTGTTCTAAGGAAACACCATCCTGTTCTCCATAATGGCTGTATTAATTTATATGGGAACCAACAGGGTATATGAGTTCCATGTCCTTTACATACTCATCAGCATTCATGATTTTATTGTATATTTTGATAATAGTCATTCTACCTGGGGTGAGATGGATCTCTTTTAGTTTTGAGTTGCATATCCTAAATTGCTAATGATTTTGAGCATTTTTTTCATATGTTTGTTGACCATTTGTATTTTTGCTTTGACAAGTGTCTGCTTAGAACATTCCCCACTTGAAAACTTGTATTGCTTACTTTTTTTAAGCTTTTGAATTTCTTATATATTCTTCAATTTTTTTTTCAGTACTGGGTATCAAACTCAAGACCTTGTGCATGCAAGCCAGGCATGATGTCACTGAGCTAAATCCCTGGCACTTTTTTCAATTTTTTTTCTTATATATTCTTGATGTCAGGTAATAGTTGACAAATATTTCCTCCCATTCTGTAGGTTGTCTAGTTTTGTTTGTTTCTTTAGCTGTACAGAAGCTTTTTAGTTTTCTCTTTCCAACAAGTTAATTATGTTTGTGTTTTGTAACTTTATTAATTCGTTGCCATTTATTATTCATAATTCCATTTCATTATGTGTTACTGATCTGTTCAGATGTTTCTGTGTACTGATGGTTCAGTTTTGGTGGTTTATATGTGTTCAGAAATGTTTCCATTCCTTCTAAGATTTCCAATTTGTTAGCAGAGAATTGTTCTCAAGAATTTTTAATGATTCTATGCATTTGTGTGGCACTGTTTGTAATGTCTCCTTCTTCATCTCTGCTTTTATTTGGATATTCTCTTTTTTTGCTTGACTATTTTATCTAAAAATTTGTTGTTTCTATTTTAAACACCTCTTTGTTTCATTACTATTTTGAATTGCTTTCTATTTTTAAAAATTCTTTTCTTTTTTTTTGTTAAATTCTTTTATTGGTACATTTTAGGTATACAACACAATTACATTTCTCATTGGGAATTGTACCTTTACATAATGCATCTTGGTTCTTATTTTTTCCCCATTCCTAGCCCTCCCTTCACGCCCTTCACCCTTCCCTATTTACAAAGACTTTATTTCCACTTTTTCCATTTCTCATCATTTTTCCTTTCCCTTCTTTCCTTTCCCCTGCCCCTCCCACTACCCCTACCCCTTTGGACTTTTTCTTCCTATTTTGCATTATGGATTATTCATTCTAATCATTGGTACATTTTAGGTATACAATATAATGACATTCATCATTGGAAATTTGTACCTTTACATAATCTCTCTTGTTTCTTATTTTTCACCCTTGCCCAGCCCTCCCTTCAACCCTTCCATTCCTCCCTATTTACAAAGATTTTGTTCCTATTTTTCCATTTTCTCATATTAATCCCATTCCCTTCTATCCTTTCCTCTAGCCCTCCCACTTCCTTCCCCTTTGCCCCTTTTCTTCCTATTTCACATTACCTATTATACATTTTAGTCCTTATTTACACTTTCAGTTTCTCACACCAGAGAAACTATTCAGTATTTATATATGTGTGTCCTATTTATTTCACTTAAGAGTATCGCCTCAATGTGCATGCACTTAGCTATAAATGTCTCTAATTTCTCATTTTTTATGGCTGAGTAGTGCTCCATTTTATAGAAAAACCACATTTTCTTTATCCAGCCTCCAGTTGATGGGCATTTGTGCTGTTTCCAAGTTTTAGCTATCACAAACTGTGCTGCTATGAACATGGGCACACATATATCACTGTGGTAAGATTCATACCACAAAAATTCTTGATTTTATTTATTTCTACTCTGATCTTTGTTATTTATTTCCTTCTACTAATTTAGGATTTGGTTTTTCTTGCTTTTCTAGGTCCTTGAGAGGCATCATTATGTTGTTTATTAGAAATCTTTCTTTTTTTCTGATGTAGCCCCTTATTGCTATAAAATTCCTTCTTAGGACAGCTTTTGCTGTATCCCATAAATTTTTGTATGTATTGTTTCCATTTTCGTTTAAAGAATAAAAACTTTTTACTTTTTGTTTCTTCAGAAACCTATTGCTCAATCAAAAGGGTGTTGTCTATCTTTTTTATTTATTTACTTATTTATGTATTTATACCAGGGATCTAACTCAGTACCTTGAGCTTGCCAGGCAGGCACGGCACCACTGAACTACATCCCTGGTCTGTATTTCCATGTATTTATTTGTCTAAAATTTCCTCTGTTGTTCATTTCTAGTTATATTCCATTGTGGTTAAGAAAGATACAAGAAAAAACTCTAATTTATTTTGATTAATTAAGATTTGTTATGTGGGAAAGTGTTGCATGTGTTAATGAAAAAAATATGTATTCTGAAGCTTGGAAGGAATGTTCTCTAAATGTTTGTTAGGTTCGCTCAATTTGTAGTATAGTTTAACCCATTATTCTTTGCTGATTTTTTGTCTGAATGGCATGTCTATTGATGAAAGTGATATGTTGAAGACTCCCACTATTATTCTATGGAGACTATCTCTTCTTTTAAGTCTCGTAGTGCTTATTTTATTTATAAAATTGGGCACTCTAGCGTTAAATGCATATACACTTACAATTTTTACATCTTGTTGAATCTATCCCTTCCTTGATCAGAAGTGCATTTCTTTCAGGTCCTCTTTCCTCCATTGCCCTGCTGCTCCTGCCCAAACACTGTAGTCCTGTGTGTTTCTGGACCCTATAGACTTGCAGAAGCCCCCACCCTGCTTTATGTAGGTCCATATACAAAATTCCTTTGACACCCAGTGGTAGTAACTGAAGTTAGTGTGTGCTAATGTGTGCTGGCAAGGCTGACTGCACTTCCCTGTGGAACAGCTCCTGTGCATGTGAGAGTTACAGTGTCCTCTCTCTGCTGAATGCCTTATAAGTTCCTGGTTTTCTCTTTGAATTCTCTGCCTGATTGAACTTAGAGAAGGTTGTGTAGAAGACTCAGTTATTGATTGGGATTATAGACTAAAAACTCGGCCTTTGCTGTGAAGTGCTATGATACGAACAATGTAACTACATTAAAGACTTTTCTCCAGGAATTTTGCTCCTGCCTCAGCTACCATAATTGAAGCAGAAGGGCACCTAATGGGGACACAGCACACTACACAACCCAACACCCCCCCCCACACACAGTAGATGCAGAGCTGTTGATGTCAACTACTTTATGCTAACTATGTCATGTATTACAGTATTATTAAATATTCTGCTTGAGAGTCTGGAGCAGTGGGAAAGGCAAAAGACTCCAGCTCTGGGGACACACTCCCCAAGACTGAATCTTACACGTCCTTACTATGTGCCCTGAGAGAGTTACTCTCTGTGTGTCAGTTTCCCCATCTGAAAAACAGGTATCTATCAAAGTCATCATCTGTCCATACATCATAGATAGGAGAAATGAAAAATCTACACAGATATTCATGGCATGTAAAAAGCATTGAAAAAGTGTTAGTTCTTAAAATATTCTAGGGTACTTTGAAAACTGCCTGTCTTTACAACTGCCAATTTTTCCCCTCTCCGTTTTCTTACTTGCATATATGCCTTGTTCCGTTGTTTTTATCTCTTATTCTTGCATATGTGTTCAACCTCGTTTGTACTGAAGGGAACAAAAGAAAGGTGGAAATGTTTGTAAATTGTCAATTCTTACTTAATAAATATGTCTGCATGTTTAGAAAAATCCAGCTAAAATCTTTTGTTTTTTTCTTTTTAGGACTGTGCAGATCTTTTTTTTTCAAAGTTCAAAATGTAGAAGTGTATGAGAATAAAGTTATTTTTGTACATTAATAATGGGTCTTGGCTATATAAATATTGCATTGAACACTCAGCATAGGATAATTGCCAGGATGCACAGAATCCAGAGAATGCACTCATATATGTACAGATAAAGAACACACCAAGTTGGAGAATATGCAGGTAATTATAACTGTGAAGTGGTTCAAAAATTTCCAGGGGCAGTGACTTCCCACTCCCAGCTCTACTCTCTTATTTTCAGAGATGCGCCTTGCATCATGACACAATGGCAAGGAACCTGGGCAGAAGCACTGTGCAGCATCTTTATATCCTGGTGGTTCTGAAACTAGCTGTAATGTGTGTGTGACCACTTAAAGTTGGTGCAAGTTATTTATCTATGTACCTTTAAATAAGGTAAACAAGCTAATACCATGTGTCTTCAGGGAAATGTTAAACTTTGAACAATAGCACGTTGTGAGCAATTAGTCATCCATCTCAAACTTATTTTTGGCCAAGGGTCAGCACCAAATTCTCAGCATCCCCAAAGGTATGCAGAGGGATGTTGTGGGCCTGTTGTAAGACTGCCCTGTTCTTCCACAATTCTGAAAACATATCATGAAGCTATAGTATTTAAAACAATATGGGTTGGTGAGGATCTAGACAGGTATGAAAATGAAATTTATATTAAAAGAAGTGCTTCCAATAAGTGAGAAAAGCATAAATTATTCAGTAAGTTATATTCCATATGTTGTAAAAATTTGTTGTCTTTCCTAAGTATTAATTTTATGTTATACAAATGGGTTTTCATCATTTTACTTTTTGTAGTCAAAGGCTCTTCTGGTGGTAACATTGCAGTAAGATACCAACAGTACTCAAGTGTAAGGAAAAACATAACTGCAATGCTCTGTCAAAATATAGTATTTGACATGTTTGAGGTCATAACTAGTGGATAAATAGGAAAAATAGTGAAAAAAGTACCACAATTTAGTTAACACTTTAGTTTAAACTTTTCTGGGCATCTATGAAATTTACAAAATGATCTCTCTTTCTTGATTGTCAGATTTTTTTATTTTTTATTTTTATTTTTTGAAATGTAGTTCTGGGAGGTCAGGAAGTCCAAGATCAAGGTGCCAGTGATAGTGTGTGGTGAGGGCCTGTTCTATTCTGTGTTCTCATAGGACTGAAGGGGAGTTCTTCAAGCCCTTTGTTAGTGAGTCCTGATCCCAGTTATGAGGACTAAGCCCTCATGACCTCCTCACCTCCTAAAGTACTCACCTATTAATTCTAGCACAGTGGAGATTACGTTTTAACATAGATTTCAGATCATAGCAAATGGTGTCTTAGATTCTTTTGTCTGGAGATATTTTATTTTTAATGTGAACATTATTTTGAAAAGGAGTCTGCAGCAGGCATCTAGGTCCTTGTCCAATCCTTACAAAACCATTATTTCTCACAGCTTCTTTTTTAAAAAAATATGGCCATGTTTTTATGGGCATGCTCAAAAATTCCCTCTAAAAATACAAAGTTAAATTTATCATTTTCAGAAACATAGCATTTATTAATTATCATTTGTACTTTTTGGAGCAATGGGCTCATTGTGTCTCCTGCTTGCTTCTGGAATGCTCCTTGGAGACTGAGAATAGATAAGTCGGTCACTGGAAATTTGTCTATTCTGTCATCATTGTAGACCAATATTGGCATTCTGTGTCACAGTCTGCTGGCTTGGCCTCCAGAAGGCCAGGTTAGTTTAAATCAGTTCACCAGAGGTTTATTAAATGTTCTTCATCTTCTGGAATAAAAAGAACATTTCATAGTGGAGGTTAGAAACAAGATCCCACTACAAAATGAATTAGTTCTGGTGCATATGAAGGTTAAATGAAATGGCTTGTGGAGACATTACTTGGTCAGAAAAATCTAAAATTCTACACATCTTTGTTCACAGTATTACAGTTATATTAATATTGCATATTATACTTTTTCTGAGTTCTAATTTTATAATAATGACTAATCCTTAGCCAAATATACTTGTATATTTAAATAGTCAAGACATATTTATATCAGAAAAAAACTGTTGACTGTGAATAACAGCCAGTGGAAACTGGAAAGATTTTGTCAGCACAAATGTACTTTTTCTACCCTTTATGAATTAGAAAGCTTAGTCAGTGATTGCTTTAAATTATAGGCTCCTAATCTCACCACTTAGCAGTCACATAATTACTGAGTCCTTATCTGCTGCCCACTAATTTCCATTTGTAATGTGCCTGCTTTGGAATGAGAGGAGAAATGCACAAGATTCTAAAATAAGAAGAGGAATAATGAAAAAAACGTAAAGCATTCTGGCAAATGAATAATGCTACTCTTGTCTTGTGACTACTTCCTCTCCTTGTGGGTCACCTTCTAGGTGGAAGACGACCAGTGTCTGTAATTTCTGCAGAATGATGAGATTATTTCCAATAAAGTAGGAGTTTGACAGCAACACTGAGCTTGATATAATAAAATAAGAAGTAAAGATATGATATCTAAAATGTGAATGGAGATAGTCTGATTTCCATCTTTCCTTGAAACTCAACACACACACACTGATTGCTAGTGCAGATGAACACTTCTTAATTTTGTTGTATTCATTTGGGGACCAACACACATTTCTAGGCATTTTTACATGAATTTCATAAAGCAAATAAGGATGACTGAATGATTGTTCCCATTTGATATTTAAAATATATAAAAGAACATGAAACTTTAACACACCAGGGTGTGAACACACCAGAGCCAGTGTGATCAAAGGCAGACTAGAAAGTGGGATGACCTGGGCTTGACTTAGTCCTTTATGCCACTAATTTTGTTTCATTTTCCTCACTGGTGAAAGCAGCACTAGATGTATCAAAGCTCCCAGATTTTTACAGTGCTCTTTTCTGCATATACCAGGCTTACTAGTGAGTAGGGATTTTAAAAGTTTGGTGTACTAGAGGAGAAGTACTTTGGAGTAAAGCATTTTTATAGACACCATATTAGGCACTTTTATTATTTATTCCATTAAAATAACCTCCTCCTTTTAACAATGGGGGAAACTAAGGTAAATATTTTAGTTTGTTAAGGACATATAAGCACCAAGTGACAGGTTTGAGATAGAGCATGTAAGATCTGCTGTCCCCAGATACAAAGCTATCTCCACATCTAACTTTGCATGACATTCTTATCTGGATTATAATCAGTATTAACTGATGTTATTCCAATGAGTTGTTGTGCAGACAACTATAGGAGATAATTATGTGGCACAATTTGAAGAGATGTGAATGGAATGTCTGCCACTGATGCCTGAAATTCTCTCATGTAAAGAGCAATTATTTTGGAAATTAGTGACTATTTAATGTGCTGGCATCCTTAGCGCCTCATAATAAATAAGTTTAACTGATAACAGAAATGTAAGGATCTCAAGTTCCCAGCCATATTATTGAAGTGGCACAGTTCCAGTGTAGAAAAATAGAAATGGAGATTTTGTTATTTTCAAGAAGAAAAATGGGCATTTTGAATAGAAATTGAAGTCCCAACATGTATCATATGAGAATTTGAGAAACAGAGGTGATAAAGTGAAAGGGAAGGATAATATATATATATATATATATATATATATATATATATATATATATATTTGGTACTGGAGATTGAACTCAGGTCCTTGCGCTTGCGTAGCAGGCGGTGAAACCACTGAGCTAAATCCCTGGCCCAAGGGAAGGATAATATTTAAAGATGTGATGATGATTAAAAATTTTCTTGAGTTAAATGAAGATCTGAATCTTCAGTATGAAAAAGCACAGTATGTCTCAATCATAATAAATAAAAACAAATGTAGTCAGAGGCACATTATCAGAAAGCAGATTAGGTATCAAAGAGAAAAGACTGAACTTCTTCACAAGAATGCCCAGGGAAATGTGGGTGCTGTGGGAAAAGGTAATGTCGTGAGATGATGGGAGGTGTGAGCTATGATGTTGGGGACAGCGTCAGTGCCAGCAGCACAGAATGCCAGAACACTTGGAAGAGCATCCAGAAAGCCACACCCAGGCTCCACATCCCAAATTCTAGAAGGAAGAGAATACACACCTTCCTGTTAACTAAAAGGAAAGAAGTAAGCACCAAATTCCAGAACAGTCTCCAGCAGTAGTGCAAGCCATGGATGAGGACCACAGGAGGAGGACTCAAGAAAAAAAAAAAGAAAGAAAGAAAAGAAAAGAAAAGAAAAGAAAAGAAAAGAAAAAAGAATGGAGAGGAGTAGGAAGCTAAATTGAAATGCAAACCGAGTCATTTGCAGAAAGAGGAAGCCCTGCACTGACCACACTGATTGATGTCAGCTGAGACTGGCCACAGCACAGTAATCTGAAAGAGAACAGGCCTAGGCACTGCACCTTCCAGCAAACTGCTTCTCTGAGGAATCAAATGATGTACAGGGAGAGGTGGCTCTCAGGGATGTTTCAGTGCAGAGGGAGTGGGAAGAGGTCTGAACCTTAAATTGGCAGCTCACAGAAATGCACCTTGCTCTTATACTATTAAATGCATCACCACTGAATAAACTGAGTGTACTGAACTGGTGGAAGAGAGAGGTTTAAACAGGTAATTCTGTCCACAGATGCCTAAGAATTGAAAAAAGATCAAAGTAACTTTAAAGCTTTGCAAGAAATAAAAAAAGAGAATGCTACTTTGCTACTTATATTTCAACTGATGAAAAACTGTCCATTCTCAAAACAATCAAGAAGTGCAAGAAAACTAATAGGGTTTTCTGAACAGAATTGAATATGCTCAAAAAGCTTTTGGAGTTACATACATGCATATGAATGTATACACATAAGCTCTCTATGTGTGTGTATTATATATGTTTGAAATGTGTATTATATATGATATATATATATATCTGCATTTCTCAGAATATATGCCTGCCCCTGCCATTAAGAGATACATGACTGACTATATTTAACAAAGTTAGTAGAAATTGAGGAAAATATGGAAACAAATGATAAAACCCATCTCAGAAGTAAAGATAAATTATTAGGTGCCCCAGGGTGAATCACTTAAAATGAAACTTTAGTTAAGAACATTGAAAAAAAACAAAAACAATAAAGAAGATACAAAAAATATCATTTAAAATAGTAATCTAGGTAAATGTTCGGGAAAAATAAGAAAAAAATCTCTTAAATTTATATAATGAAAAGAGACACTTATTTTTCCAGAAAAATTGAACTGCAATGATTAAATCTGAAATGTGCTCTAGTCAAAGCATACATTAGAACTTTTAGAAAAATAATTACATATTACTTATGTAGTTAAATGAATTAGGCAAGCTTCCACTAGGCTGTACTCAACTATCTAGACTTTATTAAAATAGTGCCAAATATGCAAGAACTGAGGTCACACAGGGCTCAGAGGCCCTGCCTCAGACATCTAGAGGAGACTCTGTGCCTCTGGGGAAGAAATAATGGGAAACTTTAGCAAAGTTTAGCAAAGATGGTGATGATTTAATGCTTTTAATTGTTGTACCAGATTAAAACAAGAATAGTACATGTTTAAAAACAGGAGAAATATAAAAAATAGCAAGTAAAATAAGAAGCAAAGGGGAAAGTAGAATAAAATCATTGACTAATATGCCAAGAGGTAAAGAATATTATGTAAATCGCACAGACCAGGTAATGAAAGGTTACAGAAGAGCAAATATGAGGACTATAGAATCATAAAATGTAAAACTACGTATTGACAGATAAAACAAAAATATGAGCTTTTCAAAAATAAGAAGACAATTTAAAAATAGTAAAAGAGAAGACTCATCATATAAAGAAAACATAAATATGACAATGCATACAGTTACAGTAACCTAAAATTACATGACACTTTTGAAAGCAGTATATCAGTGATCTCAAAAAAGATGTGTGGGGTTAGCTAACCTATGAAAAGAAAACTATTTTCACAATGGTTCCCAAACTAAACCAAAATCCTTCTTGTAAATACAGATGTACCTCAAGCACATTGATTAAAAACCCTACAAATAAAGCAATGAACAAAACTATACCAGGCAAAAAGAAACAATGAAAAAAGTTGTTTTGCAATCTTGATGTAAGTCTAAGTAATTGGTTAAAAAGCATTAAGTGAGGAGACTATAAATCAAAACTCATAATGATACTTTAATAGTTATGAATATCTATGTATCAAAAAGCAGCTACCTTCATAAAGTAGAGTAGTAAGACATGCAAAGAGAAATGAACACACTAACAATAAAAAACATTCTAACATGCCATTTTTGGCCAAAGATACAGCAAGTGCACAAAAAATAAGAGTATGAAGAATTTAAACAATATCTGGGATAAAGTAGATAGAATTTTTGTGTTGGATATATATATATATATATATATATATGCTTGTGTATATAGATTTCTTTAAATTTCACGTCATATTACAGTCTGAAAATAGGTAATCTATTTTCCTTCTAAGGCACATATGTCTTTTACAAAACTGATATGTTGATCATGTATTATATTACCAAGAAATCATTGATAAATCTTATACAGTACAAATAGTAAATCTTATACAGTAAATATATTACAAATAAAACTCTCTGATTAAAATATAAAATCACTAGAAATTAAAAAAGTAATAGTAAAAAATTTCCAAAATTTCTTCCATGGAAATTTCAAATATACTTTTAAAGAGCTCTTGGATTAAAAAAGAAATCTGAATTAAATTTTCTGGAAAAATTAATAAGAACTAACATCGAATCAATGGGATAAATTTAAAGCAGTAGCTAGGAGCAAAATTCATAGCCGATAAGGCTTTATTAATGAAACCAAGAGTGAAAATAAATGAATTTTTATTTTAAGACATTGTTCAAAGAATGACAAGGTAAACAAGATGAAACAATAAGAAAATAATACTAAAAGTTTAATAATGTATAGAACATAAAAATATTAGATCAAATTAATAGTTCAAAATCTTGGTTCTTAGAAGATATTTTAAAAATTTACTTATCAATTTTATGAACAAAAGTGGGAGAAAATATAAATATTCAAAATATCTATTGATAAAGGAAATTTGAAACAATATGACATCATTTTTATATTTTTGTGAAATAATTTCTGAGGAAAATGAAATTTAACTAAGTTGATCCCACTAGAAATAAAAAAGCTGACCTCAATTCCTATAGTAAAAATATTAAATTACCAACATATTATCTCAAAAACAGTATGAGGTTCAAATGCCACCAGCAAGGATTTCTGTGCAAGTATTGAAAGACTGGATAATCCTAAAGGTGTAAAATCAACAATAAACAAGCAAACAAGCAAAATCATGTTTCAGAACTTAGGAAATTAGTAAAATATTCTAAATTCATTCCAGTTACTCAGGAGGCTGAGGCAGGAGGAGCACAAACTCTAGGGCAGCCAAGACAAGTTATTGAGACACTATTTCAAATTAAAAATTATAAAGGGCTGGAAAGAGGTACAACACTCCTGGATTTGATTGCCAATACTGAAAAATAAAACAAAACAAAAACAAAAACACTTTAAATTTATTTTATGACTCAAGGTGAACATTGACACGAGTAGATATAATAAAATGAAAATATAGATCAATGTTGCTTGTGAACATGGATGCAAAGATATAATTATAATATTAGTAAGGAGAATAGAAAAATATATTAAGAAAAAAATACCCCATGACTAAGTGGAGTTTATACCATGATTGCAAATCTGGCTTAATATTAGAAAATCTATTAATATAAAATTTCAAATTAATACATATAAAATGATAAATATGATTACTTCCGAATATGCTTTCAAGGGCTTTGGCAAATTTCAGCAACACATCCTATTAAAAATTTTTAAGAAAAGAGGTATGAATGGACATTTTCTTAACATCATGATATACAAATATCTCAATTTTAAAGCCAGACTCTTGACAGGGAAATGAGATCTATTCCTTTCGTGCTCAGGGACAAGCCAAGGACACCCACAGTCTTTGGTGCCATTAAGCCCATTATGGAAACCAACATAATTAAGCAAAAGAGTGCAGTAAGAGACAGAAGAATTAGAATAGAAGAAAAACCATAACAAATAGCTGATATGATAGTATATCTGGAAAGCCCTAGGGAAGCAATAAAACTAACTCAATATAATAATTCATCAGGCTAGCAAAATATAAACTTTGCACACAAAAATCAGTAACTTTCATATGCAGAAAAAATAGAATATAATGAAAGAGAAAACCTCATTTATAACAGTAACAAAAAAGATAATATACTTAGGAATAAATTTAATGCTATAAATGAATTAATTTCATTAATTAAAAGATAAAAAGAAGAAAAATATCATCTATATTTTTAATAAGAAAAAAAGAAAATTTCCCAGAGCAAAGACATATCTCTAGAAATGTTCAGTGCAGAGAAATAGTGTTTTCTACATGGCTCACTATCTGCTCAATGTCACTTTCATAGGGTCACTTTTATAAGTAAAAGAGGAAATGCTACATGTTGGCCAAGAAACCAGTATATTTTCATTCATTAATGAGGAATCTTTTGGACTCATTGGTAAGAATTAGCTCTCCTGCCTTAAAGACTATCTATGTGGATTTCATATGCAAAAGGATCTTCAACCCATCAATCACATTTTAGAAGCACAGCGTTAAAGGATGTCTTACATGTTTCTTGAGGACTTCTACAGACAGCAAAGCCCTTGTTTGTCCAGGAAGCAACACAGATGCTCCCGATAGGAAAGTGCTGCTTGTTATGTCTCTGCAGCCCATCTCCAGGCCCTGCTAAGGCTGGCAGGGCCCATGAAGTCCAGTGACTTAGGGCTGCCACACCTAGGAACGTGGCCCCTGCCACCATCTTTACAGAAGACACTACTGTCTCTTGCAATTGCATGAAGCCAAAGGTACAGGAAGACTCTTCTGCTCAATTCTGTGTCATGCTACCATTCTGGGTTGTTGATGTGCCAGTCATGCAGGCATCATGTATTCTTTTATGCACCTGTTGTGGCCTAGACCCTCTTCTGGGGTTGGAGTGCATCAGTAAGGGAATGGACAAAGATCTATGCACATTGCACCTCCTACTGGAGTGGAACTAGAATAGCTAGAGTATGAAGTGGCCTGGAGTAACAGGCCTGGGTGGGAAGTCCGAGTGGGAGGGGATGGGCATTAGGAAAGCCATGGATGGCTTCCTGCTGGGTTAACCCCTTTGCCTCTGGCAGTGGTGGAGGAACTATGGTATGTGCGCCGTAGTGGTAGTGAGCATTTGCATCACTGAAAGCTCTAAAAGGTTTGCCATCACTGGCCTAGGCCCTCTGTGGCATCAGGTCACCTGGAGCCGAGTTACACATGGCAAGAGGAGCCCATAAACCCTGTGTAGATGAGGCAACCACAGTTCTTTTACCCATAACTGTGAACAGATAGTTACCATGAGCTGCTCATTTTTGGCAGAAAGCACTTTTTCAAGTCCCTAGAGCTTTTCTTCATGATTTTTAAGGAATTGAAAATGCCTTTTATGGCTTGAACAAATAAAAGCTGTGTGTTTAATATTTCAGAGCATAACATATTTATGTAGATGACAGATATGAGACTCCAATTCACAGTCCAAACCTAGTCTTATGGTTTCTGAGTCTTGTGAAAATATATAATTTTTTCTGAAAAAATTGTAATAAGGAAGATGGAAAAACCATCTCTGACTATGCCCTTGGCAAGTGTCTGAATACTTTCATGCTGTGTCTCCCAAGATGTCCTTAGATGAAAGGAAAACACAATTCACTACAAGAATACAGAGAATATGGCAGTGGCCCTGGATTCAGAGTTTCCCATGGTCTCTGTTACCCATGGACAATGCAGTACAAAACCTTAAATGGAAAATTTCAGATATTTCATAAAGTTTAAATTGCATGTCATTCTGAGTATGTGTTAGCTTTCTCTTGCCATAACAAAGGGCTGAGACAATCAGCTTATAAAAAGAAAAGGTTTATTTGGGGTTACAGTTTTGGAACTTTCAGTCCCTGGTGAGTTGGTTTTGTTGCTTTTGGGCCTGTGGTAAGGCAGCACATCATGGCAAGGTATACCTGGTAGAGGAAGTATCTCATCTTTTCTTTTCCCTGAACACAGGGAACTGAACCCATGGCCTTCAAATACAGCTATAGTCCCAGCAACTTTCTCTCCCCTGTTAATTTTTATTTTGAGATAGGATCTTGCCAAGTGGCTAAGTTGTCCAGGCTGGGTTTGAACTTGCAATCCTTCTGTCTCAGCCTCACCAAACCTGACTATGCTGCTCATCTTTTGGTGACTGGGAAGCAAATGGAGAGGAGGAGTCTGGCTTTCTATAGCCCTCTTCAAGAGCATGGTCTCAATTAGCTAAAATTTGACAGTAGGCCCCACCTGTTCAAATTTCTACTGCCTCCCAAAGAAACAAGCCAAGGTCAAGCCTTTAACACAGGACACTTGGGGAATGTTCTAGGTGCAGACTGTAGCAGAGCCTCATGATCAAACTTGTGCCTTTTCTCACTGTTTCACCTGGGATAAGAATCACCACTTTGCCAGGTCCTTCATGCTATCTGCGCTCCCCACGGCTGGTCACTTAGTAGCTGTCTCAGTCGTGAGTCTGACTGTTGTGATATCCTAGTACTTGTGTTAAATAACCCACTATCTCCAAGGCACAGACATGGCACAATTCAAATATACCGAAGGTAGGTCATAAATTGCTTCTTTTAAGTAAAAAGGAAAAATACATTAAGATTTTGAGGCCACATTCATGTAACATTTCTTACAACATATTGTTATAATTTTGCTATTTTATTGTTGGTTATTTTAGTGAATTTACTGTTGTAATTTATAAACTAGGTTTTCTTAGTGATATGTTTGTATAGGTAAAAAAAGATAGCATATGCAGAATTTACTATCATCTGCTGGTCCTGGCACCCAAGGACAGTCTTGGAACATGTCCCTTGTGGATTAAGGGCTAAGTAGTTTCAGATAATAAACTGCCTTTCCTGTATGCCATTTGTCACTGCATATATTCTGTAAGTTTATTCAGATTGTAGCATGTATTTTTCACTTTGTGAAAAAGTGTTCATTACTAATTAAATCTCTTTCCTTGTTATAGACCTACCCAGACTTTCTGTATCTTCTTGAGTCCCTTTTGGTAGTTTGTACCTTAATTGGAATTTGATCATTTTATCTAGGTTAACAAATTTATTGGTATAAAATTTCCTTGTATTTCCTTATAATCCTTTTTATTTCTGTAAGATTTATAGTGATACACCCTCTTTCTTTCCTGAGCTTAATTTGAATATTCTCTTTCATTTTTTTTCTTGGTCAAAGTTTGTCAATTTTGTTGGTCTCTTCTAATAAAAAATCTTGCTTTTATTAATTTTCTTTTACTCTTTTCTATTCTTGTTTTATCATTTTTGTATCACTCTGTATGATTTTCCCCTACCTGCTTGCTTTGGGTTCATTTTGCTGTTTCTCAAAGTGTAAATTGAATAACTGATTTGAGGGCTTTCCTCATTTTTATTATAAACATTCATAGCTATAAAAGTCTTTCCAAGCACTATTTTAGCTTTATGCCATATTTTTTTGTATACATACCTTCATTTTCATTCATCCAAATGTATTTACTTTTTCTTATTTCTTCTGTAACCCACTGGTTATTTAGGAGTGTGTTACTTAGTTTCCACTTACTTGCAAATATTTCCCTCTCTCATTGATTTTTAATTTAACTCCACTGTGGTTAGATAACATAATTGCACAATTTCAATCCTTGTAAATTTATTGGTATTTGTTTTATGGTCTCATAAGATCTGTTCTGGAGACTGTTTCATGTGTAGTAATTGCATTATAGTAATATGCATCATTGTAATTATTTATGCATTATTGTAATTACTAGTTATTTTCTATATAGTTTATATGTCTTCTGTGGATTTCTTTTTCTCCATTAATGTCTTTTTCATATTAATTAAACATATTGTATTATACCACTTTAATTACCTATTGCTTTTATTATATTTCTTTAAATGTTTCCTTGGGAAATACAATTAACATCTTAATTTCCAATTTAGTGTGTATATAAGTTAATTTGATTTCAGTTGTACATTAAAAATTTGCTCCAACAAAGTATCATTCTTTTCCCTTTTACACCTTTGTAAAATATAGGCCTATCAGCACAATGATATTATTACTCTATTGCAGTTGTCTGGTAAACAGGTAAAAAAGACTTAAAAGTAAACGTGCAAAAAGTACATTTACACTGTCTTTGACATTTATGTTCGTAGTTAACTTTACAATAGTTATCTATATTTCTTTATATTAATTGGAGTTACTGTCTAGTATAATTTCATTTTAGCTTAATCGACTCTTTAGCATTTATTTTAAGGATGTATACCAACAATGAATTCTTAGTTTTGTTTATGTGGGCATGTCTTACTTTTTTCTTCACTTTTGAAGGTGTCTGGCTATAGAAATTTTGGTTGGTATTCTTTTCCTTTCTCCTCTTTGAATATGCTATTCTTTTGCCCTCTGGTTTCCATGAAAAATGAAGTGTTATTTTATTTTATATTTTTTGGTACTGGGGATCGAACTCGGGACCTTGCGCTTACAAGGCAGGTGCTGGAACCACTGAGCTAAATCTCCGGCCCCGAACTATTAATATTTTAGAGATATCTTCTGCATAAAAAGTTTCTTCTTTCTTGCTGTTGATTCTCTATTTGTATTTGACAGTTTGATTATGACATGTACTAGTCTGCTGCCAGCCTCCCAAGTGCAAGGTCCCAAGTTCGATCCCCAGTACCAAAAAAAAAAAAACAAACCAGGACAAATGACATGTACTAGTCTATTATCTTAAAATTTTTTCTTTTGAGAGTTTACTAAGCTTTGTGATATTTTCCATCAAATTTGAAAAGTTTTCAGAATATTTAACTATTCTCTCCACCCTCATTAAGTTTATTGGTACATTTTAGGTATAAAATACATTTACATACATCATTGGAATCTTGTACCATTACATGAGTCTCTTGGTTCTTATTTTTTTTCCCCTTCCCCTGCCCTCCCTTCACCCCCTCCACCCTTCCCTATTTGCAAAGATTTTGTTTCCATTTATTTCCTTTTCTCATATTTTTTCTTTTCCCTTCTTTCCTTTCCCCTACCCCTCCCACTTCCCCTGCTCCTTTAGACCTTTACTTCCTATTATACAATATCAATTACACATTTTTAAAATTAAAATATCAAGACCTAGGAGACATTAACACAGATTTTACAGAATTTAAAAGGATATAGAAATCATATTTCAAAAATCTGTTTTGAAATAAATTTGACAACTTCTAAGAAGTACCTTGGAAGACAAATTAATGAAACTAACTTTGGAGGAAATATAAAATTTGAATAGCACCTATTAAAGAAAGTATATTCCTAGCTTGAAAACCTACCTATATGACAACAACAGGCTCATAAACATTTTGACTGATAAATTATATCAAACATTTAAAGCAAGAAAAAAAAACAACACTTTTCCCCTCATTTTAGGAAATCAACATTGTGCTAATCCTAAAGCTGGCTAAAGATAATAGAAGAAAAAAGTATGAACATAGAAATTTGCTTTACAAAACAAACTATAAGAAGTCAGATCTGGCAGTATGTAGAAAGTGGTTTTGTTGTAGGGATGGCAGTGTTGGTTCAGCATTGGAAGATCCACCCCCACAAGTTATCATTTTAACAGGGAAAGGAGAAAGCCTTATGATCCTGTCACTAGTTGGAGAAAAAGTATTGGACCAAATTCTACAGCTGTTCATGGTAAAAGCTATCAGGAGACTAGAAGTAGAACAGAAACTTCTCAACAGATTAAAGACATGTACTCCATACTTCCAGCAAAAACGTCTTATATAAATGGAGAAGATACAATGCTTTCTCCTTAAGGTGGGGAACAAGGGCAGATATGCCTACTCTTCATCTATCCATTAAACTTTGAAACCTAGGCCCAAACCAAATAGTCTGGCAATAAAATGACACAATTAGGATAGGATTGTCAAGGTAGAAGCTAAATCTTTATATGTAGATGAAATGATCATCTACAGAGAAAATACTAAGAAATCTCTAGGAGCCCCTAGAACTTGTATTTGAATTTAGCAGGATTAGAAAACACAAGTATATATAAAAATTCAGGTCTATGTATATTTGCTATAAATGAAGAATTGGATATTGAAATTTAAAAGTTATGTAGGAGTGCAAAGGACCTAGAAAAGTTAAAAAAAAAAAAGAACAGTGTTGGAAGATGTTTAGTACCTAATTTTAAGACTTCTTCTAAAGCTACAGTAATCAAGGCAGTGTTGATGTAAGGAAAGACATATAGCTCATTGGAATGAAACAGAGAATCTAGAAATAGAACCACACATATATGGTCCACTGAGTTTTGAAAGATTATTTAACATTACCATTTTATAGAATATAAATTCAATTCAAGAGCTGAGGAAAAGATAATATTTTCAACAAATGACACTAGAACACCTGGTATCCATATATAAAAAATTAACCTCAACCTTTTATTTCCATACATAAAAATAACTTGAAAGGATCTATGAACCTAAATATGAAAGCCTAAAAGTATAAAACTTTAAGAAGAAATTATAAGGGAAAATGTTTATGAATTCAGGGTAGGTGAGAACTACCTAGGATACAAAAGACATGATGTATAAAAGAAAAAATTTGATAAATGAGATTTCATCAAAATTTAGACCTTTAAATGACATCATTAAAATGAAAAGTAGTCCTTAAACAGACCATATTTACAATGCATATAACCTATGACCAGAATATATAAAGAACTCTTACAGCTCATTAACAGACAACCCAGTTAAAAAGTAGACACAAGAAGATGATAAATAGCAGTATAGCACATGGAAAGGTGTGCAACTCTAGAGTTAGAAAAATACTAATCAGTACAGTAACAAGATTGAATTATACACTCACTAGGGAGATGAAGTTAAAAGTTTTAAAAGCCTTGTCATGACTTTTTCTTTTTGTTGGATTCTCCTCCTTTGCGTTTAGTTTGTCACACCCAATGGATTCATTCTTCTGGATTTCCTGGGGTTGTGATCCTCATTGTCTTTTCCTAGGGTATTGTCTAAAATTTTTTGGAGCGCCAGTTTGGTATTCATGAAGCTCCTGAGGTGCTCTTTATTATGAAAGTATCTTATTTCTCCATCCATTTTGAAAGATAGTTTTGCAGGGTACATCAATCTGGGTTGGAGGCTGTTTTCCTTTAGGGCTTGCAATATGTCACTTCAAGCTCTTCTTGCCTTGAGAAGTCTTTGGTGATTCTGATGGGCTTTCCTTTTTATGTGATTTGTTTCTTTTCTCTCACTGCTTGTAGAATTTTGTTCTTCTGTTGGGTTTCTGGAATCCTAACTATTATACGCCTATGTGCAGATTTTTTTTGATCAAGGCTATTCAGAGTCCTATATGCCTCACTTATCTGTATGTCAAGTTCTTTTCCCCTCCTTGGGAAGTTTTCTGCCATCACTTCTGTGAACAGTTTTTTTTTATGTCATTTGCACTCTCTCCTGTTTCCTCGTTGACTCCAAACAGTCTTATGTTATTCTTCTTTGCATCATCTAGCAGCTGCTGGATTGATTTCTCATGTTCCCTTACAATTTTAAAGCAATTTTTCTTTTCCTGGTCACTAATTGCAATCTTTTCTTCTATATGTGAAATTCTGTCCTCACATTGGTTCATTCTGCTGCATAGACTTTCGATGGAGTTTTTAATCTCCTGGAAATCTGTTTGCATCTGTTTTATGGATTCCATTTGTTTCCTATGTTGGGATTCCATCATGTTCCTCAGATCCTCTATTTTTTATCTGTGTCCTCTCTAGATTTATTAATCACGTCTTACACTGTGGGCCCAATCTTTGCTGTTATGTGAGAAATTATTTCTGATATCGTTTTTTCCAGATCTTCTTTTGTTGCCAGTTCAGAGAGTCCAGGTGGTTGAGTATCAGATTGTTCCATCTCCTTTCCCTTTGGGGTTGCTGTAGGTAATCTGGAAGTCTGTTTATGAGGCTTGTTTATGTGTCTTCTCATTTCCATAGTGGGGGTGTGGGCGGGTGCTACTGGTGCCTGTGCAGCTCACCTTCTCTGCCCTAGGAGCATGGAATGGTGCTGGGAAAGCCTCCTCCTGGGTGCTGGGATTGGCTCACCTTCTCTGCCCTAGGAGCATGGAATGGCTGCCTTATTTAACTATTCTGTCTGCCCTTTTCTCTACCTCTTCTCTTTTTGACTTTCATTATGTATACATTGTTATACTTGATGATTTTCATAAGCTGCTGCAATGAACATATCTTTGTTCATTTTTCTTTTTAAATAAAATTCTACATCTAAGACTGAACATCAATTGACTTTTCTTTACTAACAAGTTTATTGATATTTTTCTTCTACCAACTCTAATTTTCTAACCCTTATTGAATTCATCAGTAAAGTTTTCATGTTCTCCCATTCCAAAATTTGTATTTTATACTTACTTATAATTTATATCTTTTTTGATATTCTCAATTTTGTGGAAATATTGTTCTCCTATTAATTCCTTTAACTTTTTAATATGTTTGTAATACTTGTTTTAGAAAGTCCAAAATGTGGGCTGCCCCAGGGACAGCTTCTATTAACTGTTTTTTCCCTATACATGGGACTTAACCATACTGCTTCTTACACACCTTGGAATCTTTTTGATGAAAATGGGAATTATAAACAATATATGACCACTGTGGAAATATTTCTTATTTACTTCAGTGTTTATTGGTGCTATTTCTTTTTGTTGCTTTTATAGTAATTATTAAATTCTGTATTCCTTGTCATATGCATTCAGTGAAATCTCTGCTTTGATTATCTTACTTCTCAACTGATGATTGCTCTAAAATTTCCTAAATACCTCAGAGCATCAAGGCCCCAGTGTTTTCTGAAAGCCTCTGTGTTTGTGTGGTAGGCCTATCTTCATGCTTCTGCATTTCTAGCTCTGTCTTAGTCTTTACAACCTGCCACACATGGCCTGAAGCCTCACCACAGGTGAGAATGCACACAGCCCTCCTGTGCATGTGGGATTCCAGGTTTCCAGAGTATGGTGGGAGGGCCGGGGATTTAGCTAAGTGGTTCTGCCTCCTGCCTGGCAAGTGCAAGGACATGATTTGATTCCCAGTACCAAAAAAAAAAAAAAAAATAGAATCCAACTCCCAGAGTATGGTGGAACTTTTCAAAGCCTCCTGTGGATAAAATAATTTCTCAAACTTTTATTTTAAAGTGTGTGTGTGTGTGTGTGTTTTACTATGAATCAGCCTGGGGATGTGGCTCAGTAGTAGAATGCATGGATAACATGCATGACACTGAGATCAATCCCTAGCACCATACATAAATGGTTTTGAAGTTTTTTGTGACCTTTTTTTTCTCAAATGTTTTCCCTTATTCAGGCAGCTATGATGCTGATGAATTGTTGCTGAATGTTTCCTAGAGGAAAGGGTTCCTAGCATGTGAGTTTTGAGTGAGGTACAATAAAGAACAGTCCTGAAATTGGGTTTTTTAAGGTTCTTCTAGATCTGGCAAAAAGTGACAATTCCCAGAGGACACAGCTTCTGGGAAACCTAATACTCTTCCTCCCCACCCAGTGACAGCTAGACTGTGGATCTTCAGATTTCTATAGCTAAAGTGGGGTGAGGAGTTCGGAAATAGGATAAGTGAAAAACACTAAAATGTCACGTTTTTGTTATTTTCTTATTTTGTTTTATTTTAGTATATGTGCTGCCGAAGTTTTGTATTGTATTGTATTGTATTTATTTTATTTTATTTTATTTTGAGACAAGGTCTCAAGCTGGCCTTGAGTTCACTATGTAGCCCAGGCTGTCTTTGAACTCATGGCGATATTCCTGCTTAAATCTCTCAAGTGCTGGGATTACAGGCATGAGACACCATGCCCAGCAAAATCTCACTGTTTTGACTGAAGTTCTATTGTTTTCCTTGAATGAAAAACCCACATGGGTTGTTGCATGTTTTTGTTTAATTTCTAGAGTTCTAAAAAAGTTGATTTGCTATTTTTTTTCAGTGTTCTAATTGGTTTCAGGGAGAAACATGGTTTCAGAGGTTCTTACTTCACAAGGCGGGTGTTGCTCCCCATTTCCTGTTTTTCTAATCTGAAATGTGGAAGATACTGTATGTACATCTGGGGACAGAGTAAAACCTTATGCTGCTCTACCTCTAGAAGGAATAACTTCCCTGATTTTTAAAATCATTGATTTTTGAAAGTTTCTTATAACTGAATGCAAGTACAACATAGTGCACATAAAGAATATTTTTTAAAATGTCATCTTTGAGAAACATTAATTAATAATGGCTATCATATGTGATTATTTATAGTCTCATGGGGGCATGTTTCCTTTATGGCAATTTCCAATAATAATGAAACTCATTAGAGGTAAGGCTATGGAAATTAATCTTGCGGAATTTAACAGGTAGGGCTTACCTGGGAATAGGTAGTGTCACAAGTAGAGCTTAAGGAATTGCAGAGGCTGTAGGACACAAAGGAGGATGCTGAGAACATGCAGGTTTCTTAGTGGGAGTTGTACTGAGAAAGTCATGTAGAAGTCAGATGTCAGAGGTTCTACAGTGGACTGCTAAGGAGTTAGGCCCATATGCAAAAGAGGGCTGGAGTCTGTCTTTTACCAGAAGTTAAGAAAAATTTCCCTTAAAGCTGCTTTCAGTTTTGCTTTAAAAGAATGAGAGCTACACAATATAGTTTTTCCAGCCTGCAAGTTCTCAGCTGGCCTGAAGAGATAGGACCAGTGCAATTTCCATTTCATTATCTCTTCTCCAGACACATTAGAGCATGACCAGCAATAAAAATGGAAAACACACCCTGTGGCTTGATAAATACACCTTGAGAAATGTCAGTCTTCCAGGAATTGCTTCATGTGAGTGATGGAAAGACTCAGGAGAAAAGCCACACCCTTCCCATGACTCCACAAATTGAAATGAACGGGAAGTAAAACACATAACAGACCTAATTTTAAAATTTCCCAATTGCGTACTATTGTTTCATAGAATTTCTCTCAATAGTAACTATGTGTGTCTCTTTAAAGTAGACTGTTGTAACTGTGCTATGTTACAGCAATTGTTTAACAATTTTTAGTAAAGACTCTAATATACTTATGTGAAAAATATGGGTATGGCTAGTGTTTGTATCATGAGAAATTCAGAAAAGCAAAACTATTAAAAGATGAGAATGTCACTGCAATTAAATTTACATATCCTATACATGACAATTACTAATAGATCCAAATACTAGTGGCTACCTTACTGGGTAATGCAATTTTAGATAAACTCAGTATGCAGATCAAATCACAGTAGCTGTTTTAATTTTCCTTCTTTATTAGTGTATGTCTGTAGTACAGAATAGTGATATTCAGTTTGGAACTGGTGCATGCATAACACATATCTTGATCACTTTTGACCCCTTTACTTCTCTCTCCCTTGCCTCTCCTCCTACCCTGATCTTCTCCCCACTCCATCTCCAAAGGTTGTCTTCTTTTTACTATGCCAAGAAAAACGTTACTTAAGTTATGTCTGAATATATTCTTCTTTTTTGAGTTCCTAGTAAAGACTGTCTGAAAAACCATGGGAGTAAATTGTTTTCAAATCATGGAGTTGACTTTGTGCATGAGTGTGTGTGTTTTGTGCTTTTTTATTGAAAAAATATGAGGTACATTACATATAAAGAAATTTATATATTTCAATTATATTCCACAAGTTTCAAGAGTATTTATGGTCATATAACCACCATGATGACAGAGAACATTTCCATCCATCCAGAATTTGTATGCTTTTGCAGCCACTCACATCCATCAGCCCGTGCCTGAAGCAAGTATTAATATCTTTTCTGTCATTATGACTTTGTTAATCTTTTCTATCTGACCATATATCACTGTAATGTTTTGAGATTTATCCATGTTGTTGTCTTTTGTACTAGTTTGTCCTTTTAATTATACTTTTCTATACTATGGATTTGCCACATTTTGTTTGTTCTTTCACTTGTTAGAGATCTGAGTTATTTACATTGATTTGCTACTGTGAGTAAAGATTTTATGTGAAAATGATTTTAAAATGTATTTTCCACAGGTTGGAGAGGATTGCTAGGTTGTGTGGTAAATGTATGTTTAATATTAAAAAAACTGGAAAATAGCCTTTTGAAGTGTTTGTATATTTCTTTTTTTTTTTTGGTACCAGGGATCGAACTCTGGTCCTTGTGCTTGCATAGCAGGCAGCGAAACCACTGAGCTAAATCCCCAGCCCTTTGTTTGTATATTTCTACAAACAATGGATGGGACCTCTTTTTTTATATGTTTGCCAACATATACTACAGTTCATCTTTTGTTTTTAACCATTCTATTGTATGTGGAGTATATCAGTATGGTTTAGTTTAACTAAAGCTACTGATATAAATACTCTTTTGTTACCCATATTAGACTCTAGTATATTTTCTTTTCTAAATTTCTATCTGAATCTTTTGTTCATGTTTTCAGTTGGGTTGTTTGTCTTCTTATCATTGGGTTTTAAAAGTTCCTCTTATGTGCTAGATCAAAATTTTTATTTGATATGTATTAAAACATATTTGCTTTGGCCAGGGATTTAGCTCAGTGGTTCTGTCGCCTGCCCCACAAGTGCAAGGTCCTGAGTTTGACCCGCGGTAAAAAAAAAAAAAATCCTTCCAGTACAGGGATTTTTTTTTCATTTTTAAAGAACAAAACTTTTATGTTGAAGAAGTCCAATTTTTAATAATTTTTGTTTTACAGCTTGTATTTTGTGTACTCTTCTAGAAATTTATTCTTGATGTTGTCATAATTGTTATTTGTTAGTATCTCAAAAATTTCCAGATTTAGACATTGCTTTTTAGTTCTGT